>NC_060139.1:929582234-929884238 GCF_021461385.2 Schistocerca piceifrons | reverse complement strand
CACACAACAAGCATTGCAAGCAAGGGAAACTCCAGCATTGGGCGTATAAATTTGAAACCGATTTTCATAATTGCTTATGGATCAGTTTGAATCGTACCCGACAGATGTCATTTTCTTCATGAGAAACACCTATGTTTGAAGCTATATTTGTGCATGATTATATGAGTCCACTAAACTTAGTCTTGCATTGAATATGATCAGTCTGTGAGTGAAATCGATAGGCAATAGCAAAAGACGGATTCAAATTTGTACAACCAATGCTGGAGTTTCCCTTGTTTGCAGTATTTCAAGCATCTGTGTGAGTTTCTGTCTCTCTACTTACATTATTCCGTGAAGTACTGAATTTTCAAATGTTAACATACATTTGGGTCACTCTGCTAAAGCCGGCCGCTGTGACCGAGCGGTTCTATGCTCTTCAGTCCGAAACCACGCGGTTGCTACGGTCGCAGGTTCGAATCCTGCCTCGGGCATGGATGTGTGTGTCCTTAGGTTAGTTAGATTTGAGTAGTTGTAAGTCTAGGGGACTGATGACCTCAGATATTAAGTCCCATAGTGCTTACAGCCATTTGAACTATTTGAACCACTCTGATAATTCCTCTAGAAACCGAAAGTAGTGAATTGTCTACAAACTGAATGAAGATATATGAAGGACAGCTTAATCCACGGACTATATTTCTTCTAAATAGCTATCCCCCTCTCTCTTACTTAAAAATAAAGAGTACATACAGCACAACTGAAATTGCCAGTATTTAAAATTCAGGCTTTCTTCGAAAATTATTGATGTGTAACGTGAAAGGGAGGGATTTTGCAGTAAAAATAAAAGAAAAATACAGATCGATCATATGGCAGTAGAAAACGTAATTTCCAATAAAAGGCAAAACAAAAATTGCAAAACAAACAAACATCGCTTCAATACTTACTCGAACTTATATAAAACATATTTTTGTTATTTATAAACTTGTTTCACGCTTAATAATAACAGGCAACACTCGGCTTTGATCATCTACGTCTACATGGATACTCTGCAAATCACACTCAATTGTCTGCCAGCGGGTTCATCGAACCACCTTCACAATAATTCTCTATTATTCCAAACTCGAACAGCGTGCGGAAAAAACGTACACCTATATCTTTCCATGTGAGCTCTGATTTCCCTGATTGTTTTATTATGAAGATCGTTTGTTCCTATGTAGGTCGACGTCAACAAAATATTTTTGCATTCGGAGGAGAAAGTTGATGATTAAAATTTCGTGAGAATATTCCACCACAACGAAAAACGCCTTTGTTTTAATGATGTTCACCCCAAATCCTGCATCATGTCAGCGACACTCTCTCCCCTATTTCCCAGTAACACAAACCGTGCTGCAGTTCTTTGAACTTTACGATATGAAGATGGTATCTGTTGTTTCTGACATACCAGAAAGATCAGATTCCATCTTCATATAGATAAGGCTAACCGGCCAATGATTCTTCTTCAGTGCGGATGCACTCACATTGCCCGAATTCTTACGGGAATCGGTAGATTGACTACCGCGAGTAATGAGTATAGTAGGCAGGGACAATACAAATGTAGTGTGTGGACAATAAGTTGGGAATGTGCGTCTCTCGGGGAGAGTGCCAGAGATAAGTCCCCGCAGTCTCACTATCCACTGTGTACTCGGTGGCTCAGAAGGAAGTCGGCTTTCAACCGTGATGCCGTGCGGACGGACTCGGCGCGCCGAGCAGCGCTCCGTAGGCGTTGTTTGTTCACCCTAACGTGCGCGATTGCATCGTTGTATTGCCTTGCAGTACCGGTACCGACCCGCCATGGCGTTCTCATATCAACAAGCTACTATCAAACTAACGTTCAACGCATCGTACACGAGACTGAAGGCCCATAAAATTGAACGGTATCTTCGAGAGATCATGCTCATAGAACCGCAAGAACTGATAGGCATTCATTTGTGTATTGTATCTAGCACAGTGTACCTCGAACTGATTGACGAAGCGGCCTGCGACAGATTACTCCAACGATCTGCAAACGGCTTTCGCTCCTGCCACACAGACGGTAATGTGAGCGTGGTAGGAGTTGACCATGCTGGTCTGGGGTGCATACCGTGCGCATCTTTGAACTACCGTTCGAAGTTCCCGCGAACCTTGTCGTTGATGCGCTGCGGCCATATGGCACAGTTCTGAGCCACACAGAGGAGAAATGGAATACATTCGAAACGTACCCTGTCCTTAACGGGGCACGGCAAGTGCGCATAGAACTTAAGAAGCACGTTCCATCATATGTTTTCGTTGGCGACTGCCGCGCAGTTGTGTCTGCAGCGCCGCCTCGTTCAGGTGCCCCGCAATGAACTTCCCCAACGATCCACGATGACCTCTCTCCCGCTAACGTATGTGGAGGCGGCACGACATGATGTGACGGATGATCAAAACCTGCAACCACCTCAAGCCGCTGCGAGCTCCTTTGAAGAGTCAGCGCCGACGACGACGACGACACCGGAGCCAGACGGTGCAGAGATTCCTGCAGCCTCTGCCCACCGCGGCGTCGCGGGCACCCAGCCGCCGTCACTGTCGGGATCGGACACAGGGATTCCCGATGACCGAGACAGTGTCGAGCCCCACCCTCCAGTGGATGTCGAATCTCGGACCCACAAGTAAAAATCACCCAAGCGATACAGGGACAGAAATGTGAGAATGGCGGAAGACATCGACTCCGTTGACGCGCCTACAGTGGTAACGGATTCCAGCGGCCTCATTCACCAGAAGGCGCCTGACGATAAGGAACACTCTCTTATATCTGGTGGCCCTGAAAACGAGGCGCATCTGGTCGACTTCCAAAATGTGGGCTCCTGTGAAAGTGGCCAGCCACCACTCACCTCCCAATCCTCTCTTGGTGACTGGACAGACGAGATGGACGCCGATGATGCACAGCACACATCGATACCTCCTCCAGAGCCCATGGCTGACGTTGAGCCCTGAGGGCTCTACCAGTCAAGGGATCATACGGCACAGTAATGCACGCCATGTGACTGGATGGCTGTGTGGTGTGCGAGCTTACCGTGGGCTTGCCCAGCACACCGCCTCCGCCACTTGGTATGTCTCAATCATGCCGTGTGGGAACAGTCAATGTCAGTGGTGTCCACTCCACTGTCAAGACCCGCATGTTACACGACATGATCAGAACGGCAGACATGAACATTGCCCTTCTACAGGAGGTCCGTCCCGAGCTGCGTTTAGACCTGTATGGCTGTACCACCTACAGCCTACCCTTAGGTGATGGCATAGACGCGACGGACGTGACATACTTGCCGAACGGGCGAGGCATCGCTCTCAAACTTGGCGCAGTCCGCCTCGTTAACGTCTACGCTCCCTCCGGTACATGGCACCGCGGTGACAGGCATGTCTTCTATTCGGAGGAGGTAACCCCACTTTTGCAAGGAACTGTGGGGCATTACATAGTGGGCGGCGATTTTAACAGTGTTTTGCGGCCCGAGGACCAGATACCGTATTACGTCCCAAGCCCGGCTCTACAAGCACTGGTACGTGACTTCGCCCTCCACGACACATGGCTGTCACATCATGGGAACCAGCGCGGATATACGCACTTTACCGGCCACTCTGCCAGTCGTCTGGACCAGATGTATGTCTCGCGCACCCTCCGCACAGCAACCCGTGATGCAGAACTCTGGCCGACGGCCTTCACGGATCATCTCGCGTACATCTGCACTATCACCTTACCCCGACAACACACAAGACGCAGCAGAGGCCCGTGGACGCTGAACGTCGCGCTCCTTTGCGAGAATGAGTGTCAGCAAGCAGTTACTGACACGTGGCGTCGTTGTTTCAGGCGCCTGCCCATGTATGCTGCCACGTTGCTGATATGTGTCAAACCTGCACTCCGCAAGCCCCTGATGGCCTACGGACGTGACAGATCGAACTGGCAAAGGATAACATCGGAATTTTACCATACAGCGTTACGTGAGCTGGCGACGCAACCGCCATCTCCCGAACGTCAGATGTCAGTAAAACGCATCAAAGCTCGTCTACTTCGCATCAGGGCAGAGCAGCTAGATGGTGTCCGCATCCGTGCCCGAGTGCAGGACTGTATCCCCAACGAAACGGCATCAGTCTGTCACACTATGTGCGAAAGGCGCCACCGCAAACGTCAGCTCATTACGGCGGTAAACACGGAGGAGGGCGGCCGCGCAGTGACACAAACCGACATAGTGCAAACGTTCGTCCGACACTATGGGACCTTGTATATGGAAGATACGCGAATTCTACCCCACTTTTTATCACCTTATGGGCGACAAGTGGCTCCAAACGTTTCAAGAACTGGTCCGCCCTGATTTCGCTGTCCCCTCGGAATTCACAGACGGCATCTTGATCCTAGTACAGAAACCGAATGGTGGTTGTCGGTGGCAGGACTTTCGCCCACTCAGACATCTCAACAACGACTTCAAGATCTTTAGCCCGCATCCCCCGCGCGCGTCTCCACACCGCTGTCGGGAAAGCCATTCACACCGATCAGACATGTTTGGGTGGTGTCAGCAACATTCATATAGCGTTGGGAGCATACCGCAACGTAATAGCTTTGACGGCGACCTGCAAAATACGTGGCGCCATTGTCGCCGTTAGTTTTGACCACTCATTTGACCGCGTCGACCACGGCTTCCTACGTGCAGTTTTGGAACACATGGACCTCTCTCCAGAGTCAGCACAGGTGGTCCTTCGACTCGTCCACGGAGCGCGCTCCCGCATGATGGTCAACGGTTACCAGTCTGGTCACACTGTTGTTGGATGGTCAGTGCGACAAGGGTGCCCCTTGTCGGGTATATTATTTGCGGCAGCACTTGAACCAGCTTTACATGGTCTACGGCAGCGATTAACAGGCATTTCCATGCGGTAAGTGACCTTTCGTTGTGGTGCATTCGCCGATGATGTGGTAATCCTGGCCAGATCAGAGGCCGAAATACATATGGCGCTTCAGTGGCTACGCCAGTACAGGGCGGTCGCTGGGAGCGTCAACATGAAGTAGACAAAATACATGGATGTCGGAGGGGGGCCTTTCCCACGCGACGGCGGTGCCATTTAACAAGGAGCCCTTACTCATGTTCTATAGCAATGTTCGCCGCACGGCGGCGGCAACGTACCGCCGCCTCCTACACCAGACACGCGCTCTGCTGCAGGACAACAAATTGCGTCGCATGGATATACTCCTCAGAACACGTTATGTCAACACATATCTTGTCTCCAAACTGAACTATTTTGTGCATGTCCTTCTCTTGCCGTTTACTATGGCCGACAGATTTCAAGCAGCACATGGACATTTCGTGAGCGCCGGCCTTGTTTTTAAAGTCCGATACGTCCCCCCGGCACTGCCGCAGTTGGCGGGTGGTATCGGTTTAATTCATGTCTATAGCCGTGCGCGATCGCTTTATCTCAGCATTATGCGTCGCACGTGGACCTCTGCCCACGCCACTCTGACGGGCACCCTGATAGCGGAAGAGGCACCACACTCTCTGCACTCCCCGCTTTCTGTAGGACACATTTCACCGTCACTCGCCCACATCAGAAAGTTCTTTATTGACCTCAGCTACTTACGGCCAGACCTTCCGACGACACGGATGTCCAGCACGAAAGACTATTATCTCCTCTATCAACAGCAGCAGCCTATCAATGGGGTCGCACACAGACATTCTGAAGTTGCCTGCAACACGGTGCGGCGAGCAGTATACACGCTTTTCCTACCTACGACGGTGTGCTCATTGTGGTTCGTGGTTGTGAATGGGAAGTTCGCTCCTCGTCAAAGGCTACATCCCATTCATCTGTCGGACGACCCCTCGTGTCCAACATGCTCAGTCGTCGACTCGGATGCACACCGCCTGACTTGTGCCGTGACCAGCGAGTGCTGACTACTGAGGCAGCGCATGCTAGCATTACTCTTGCGGCGAATGCCGGAGTCTATCTCCCCTGATGATACATTGCGCCCCGACGGCGTATACTTTCCACCGACCAGGACGAACGCCGTTAACTGGCGAAAAGGCATGGCCCTTTACAACATATTTTGCGATGCTCACAAATGCACACTCGACTTTTGGTCCCTACTGATGACGACACATGCAGCTTTCAGCCGCCACCCGAAGTACAGAACCCGTTTTGCAAATTATTTAGGTTCATTATTTGCGGATTCTCCTGGTCACTGGAGCGTTCCGGATATGAGACGCTGAAAATGAAGAAGAATCGTCGAGCTTATTGATCCTCTACGGACGGAATAGGGGACGGGGAACCCCCCCAACAGGCGAGAAGACGACTCGGACGCTCGGCTACGCAGTTGTAAGATCTTTCATAATGAAACAAAAATAAATCCATAAATACAATTTCAAAAATAAAAATAAAAAAGAAATTTAAAAATTATAAAAATTAAACAAATAATAAATAAAACAACGTAGACAATCCTGCTACATCCTCTCCCTGATCCTTCGATCCTAGAACACGTTGCTTGAGCATGGCGGCGGTATGGCCAGGCCTCGGTTCCTTATAAAAGAAAAAGGAGAAGGATACCGATAGAGCGTCTGCCATGTAAACAGGAGATCCCAAGTTCGAGTCCCGGGCGGTGCACACATATTCAACTGTCTCTGTTGATATTTATCAACGTCTGTAAGCATTTAAAGGTCTCGATTCCATTGTAATTTCATTATTTGAACTTTTTCGATGTACTCCGTTAATCCTATCAGATAAGGATCCCACACCGCGCAACAGTACTCCAAAAGAGGAAGGACAAGCGTAGTGTAGGCAATCTCTTTAGTAGATCTGTTGCATTTTAGTGTCCGCCTTCCCCACATTATTTTCTCTGTGTTCTTTCCAATTTAAGTTGTTCGTAATTGTAATTCTCAGGTATTTAGTCGAATTTACGGGATTTATATTTGACTGATTTATCATGTAACCGAGGTTTAACGGATTCCTTTTAGCACTCATGTGGATGACCACAGACTTTTCATTATTTGGAGTCAATTGCCAATATTCGCACTATACAGATATCTTTTCTAAACCGTTTTGCAATTAGTTTTGACCTTCTGATGGCCATACTAGACGGTAAACCAGCATCATCTGCAAAGACAGCTGCTCAGATTGTCTTCTAAACCGTTTATACAGGGTGGTCCATTGAAAGTGACCGGGCCAAATATCTCACGAAATAAGCATCAAACGAAAAAACTACAAAGAACGAAATTCGTCTAGCTTGAAGGGGGAAACCAGATGGCGCTATGGTTGGCCTGCTAGACGGCGCTGTCATAGGTCAAACGGATATCAACTGCGTTTTATTAAATAGGAACCCCCATTTTTGTTATACACTCCTGGAAATGGAAAAAAGAACACATTGACACCGGTGTGTCAGACCCACCATACTTGCTCCGGACACTGCGAGAGGGCTGTACAAGCAATGATCACACGCACGGCACAGCGGACACACCAGGAACCGCGGTGTTGGCCGTCGAATGGCGCTAGCTGCGCAGCATTTGTGCACCGCCGCCGTCAGTGTCAGCCAGTTTGCCGTGGCATACGGAGCTCCATCGCAGTCTTTAACAATGGTAGCATGCCGCGACAGCGTGGACGTGAACCGTATGTGCAGTTGACGGACTTTGAGCGAGGGCGTATAGTGGGCATGCGGGAGGCCGGGTGGACGTACCGCCGAATTGCTCAACACGTGGGGCGTGAGGTCTCCACAGTACATCGATGTTGTCGCCAGTGGTCGGCGGAAGGTGCACGTGCCCGTCGACCTGGGACCGGACCGCAGCGACGCATGGATGCACGCCAAGACCGTAGGATCCTACGCAGTGCCGTAGGGGACCGCACCGCCACTTCCCAGCAAATTAGGGACACTGTTGCTCCTGGGGTATCGGCGAGGACCATTCGCAACCGTCTCCATGAAGCTGGGCAACGGTCCCGCACACCGTTAGGCCGTCTTCCGCTCACGCCCCAACATCGTGCAGCCCGCCTCCAGTGGTGTCGCGACAGGCGTGAATGGAGGGACGAATGGAGACGTGTCGTCTTCAGCGATGAGAGTCGCTTCTACCTTGGTGCTAATGATGGTCGTATGCGTGTTTGGCGCCATGCAGGTGAGCGCCACAATCAGGACTGCATACGACCGAGGCACACAGGGCCAACACCCGGCATCATGGTGTGGGGAGCGATCTCCTACGCTGGCCGTACACCACTGGTGATCGTCGAGGGGACACTGAATAGTGCACGGTACATCCAAACCGTCATCGAACCCATCGTTCTACCATTCCTAGACCGGCAAGGGAACTTGCTGTTCCAACAGGACAATGCACGTCCGCATGTATCCCGTGCCACCCAACGTGCTCTAGAAGGTGTAAGTCAACTACCCTGGCCAGCAAGATCTCCGGATCTGTCCCCCATTGAGCATGTTTGGGACTGGATGAAGCGTCGTCTCACGCGGTCTGCACGTCCAGCACGAACGCTGGTCCAACTGAGGCGCCAGGTGGAAATGGCATGGCAAGCCGTTCCACAGGACTACATCCAGCATCTCTACGATCGTCTCCATGGGAGAATAGCAGCCTGCATTGCTGCGAAAGGTGGATATACACTGTACTAGTGCCGACATTGTGCATGCTCTGTTGCCTGTGTCCATGTGCCTGTGGTTCTGTCAGTGTGATCATGTGATGTATCTGACCCCAGGAATGTGTCAATAAAGTTTCCCCTTCCTGGGACAATGAATTCACGGTGTTCTTATTTCAATTTCCAGGAGTGTATATTCGTGTAGTGCGTAAAGAAATATGAATGTTTTAGTTGGACCACTTTTTTCGCTTTGTGATAGATGGCGCTGTAATAGTCACAAACGTATAAGTACGTGGTATCACGTAAAATTCCGCCAGTGCGGTATTTGCTTCGTGTTACATTACCCGTGTTAAAATGGACCGTTTACCAATTGCGGAAAAAGTCGATATCGTGTTGATGTGTGGCTATTGTGATCAAAATGCCCAACAGGCGTGTGCTATATATGCTGCTCGGTATCCCGGATGACATCATTCAAGTGTCCGGATCATTCGCCGGATAGTTACGCTATTTACGGAAACAGGAAGTATTCAGCCACATGTGAAAAGTCAACCACGACCTGCAACAAATGATGATGCCCAAGTAGGTGTTTTAGCTGCTGTCGTGGCTAATCCGCACATCAGTAGCAGACAAATTGCGCGAGAATCTGGAATCTCAAAAACGTCGGTGTTGAGAATGCTACAACAACATCGACTGCACAAGTACCATATTTCTATGCACCAGGAATTGCATGGCGACGACTCTTAACGTCGTGTACAGTTCTGCCACTGGGCACAAGAGAAATTACGGGACGATGACAGATTTCTTGCACGCGTTCTATTTAGCGATGAAGCGTCATTCACCAACAGCGGTAACGTAATATGCACTATTGGGCAACGGAAAATCCACAATGGCTGCGACAAGTGGGACATCAGCGACCTTGGCGGGTTAATGTATGGTGCGGCATTATGGGAGGAAGGATAATTGGCCCCCATTTTATCGATGGCAATCTAAATGGTGCAACGTATGCTGATTTCCTACGTCATGTTCTACCGATGTTACTACAAGATGGCGATGTACTTCTAACATGATGGATGTCCGGCACATAGGTCGCGTGCGGTTGAAGCGGTATTGAATAGTATTTCTCATGACAGGTGGATTGGTCGTCGTAGCACCATGGCTCGCACGTTCACCGGATGTGACGTCCCCGGATTTCTTTCTGTGGGGAAAGTTGAAGGATATTTGCTATCGTGATCCACCCACAACGCCTGATAACATGCGTCAGCGCATTGTCAATGCATGTGCGAACATTACGGAAGGCGAACTACTCGCTGTTGAGAGGAATGTCGTTACACGTATTGCCAAATGCATTGAGGTTGAGGGACATCATTTTGAGCATTTATTGCATTAATGTGGTGTTTACAGGTAATCACGCTGTAACAGCATGCGTTCTCAGAAATGACAAGTTCACAAAGGTACATGTGTCACATTGGAACAACCGAAATAAAATGTTCAAACGTACCTACGTTCTGTATCTTAATTTAAAAAACCTACCTGTTACCAACTGTTCGTCTAAAATTGTGAGCCATATGTTTGTGACTATTACAGCGTCATCTATCACAAAGCGAAAAAAGTGGTCCAACTAAAACATTCATATTTCTTTACGTACTACACGAATATGTAATGAAAAGTGGGGGTTCCTATTTTAAAAAAACGCAGCTGATATCCGTTTGACCTGTGGCTGTGCCATCTAGCGGGCCAACCATAGCGCCATCTGGTTTCCCCTTCAAGCTAGACAAGTTTCGTTCTTTGTAGTTTTTTAGTTTGACGCTTATTGTGTGAGATATTTGGCCCAGTCACGATCAATGGACCACCCTGTATAGATAAGATAACAAAGAACATTCTACTGAGTACAAACCAGCAACAATGATCATACAGTTTTTTATGTTTGTGCGTGTATACTGTACTTGAATAAAAAGTAACTGTTTCAGTTACATAAAAGCGCACAAGTTACGCGATCAACTAATTTGTATTACGTACAAGACACTTTATATTTTGTAAGGATATAAAATACGCAATGGACTAACACTGAACTCTGTGCAATTATAATTATGCGCCAAACAAACAGAAAACAAAGAGAACTCGTCAGCTCCCAGTTTTTCTCTCACACATTCACTTATATTTCCTTCCCTACCAATGCCACTAGTTCTTCTGATAATCCTAACAATTACTGCCATTTATGTACTGTACCAAAACTATCGAATCGTAGTTTGGTAAAGCGCAACTCTAAGTGAAACCATTCATATTTGGAGAGTAGGTGGTAACATTGACTTAGCTGACGTGGCAGCGGAGACTAGTTTCATCCGGTTGTTTCATTCGACTGAAAAAAAAGACTGAACGAAAAAACAATTGATTCAGCAATCGGTTGCTGAAACCAGGCATGAAAATCTAATAGAAGATTGCTATTTTATAGCACATTAAGTACAATAGATTTACTAATTTAAGAAATACACTCCTGGAAATTGAAATAAGAACACCGTGAATTCATTGTCCCAGGAAGGGGAAACTTTATTGACACATTCCTGGGGTCAGATACATCACATGATCACACTGACAGAACCACAGGCACATAGACACAGGCAACAGAGCATGCACAATGTCGGCACTAGTACAGCGTATATCCACCTTTCGCAGCAATGCAGGCTGCTATTCTCCCATGGAGACGATCGTAGAGATGCTGGATGTAGTCCTGTGGAACGGCTTGCCATGCCATTTCCACCTGGCGCCTCAGTTGGACCAGCGTTCGTGCTGGACGTGCAGACCGCGTGAGACGACGCTTCATCCAGTCCCAAACATGCTCAATGGGGGACAGATCCGGAGATCTTGCTGGCCAGGGTAGTTGACTTACACCTTCTAGAGCACTTTGGGTGGCACGGGCTACATGCGGACGTGCATTGTCCTGTTGGAACAGCAAGTTCCCTTGCCGGTCTAGGAATGGTAGAACGATGGGTTCGATGACGGTTTGGATGTACCGTGCACTATTCAGTGTCCCCTCGACGATCACCAGTGGTGTACGGCCAGCGTAGGAGATCGCTCCCCACACCATGATGCCGGATGTTGGCCCTGTGTGCCTCGGTCGTATGCAGTCCTGATTGTGGCGCTCACCTGCACGGCGCCAAACACGCATACGACCATCATTGGCACCAAGGCAGAAGCGACTCTCATCGCTGAAGACGACACGTCTCCATTCGTCCCTCCATTCACGCCTGTCGCGACACCACTGGAGGCGGGCTGCACGATGTTGGGGCGTGAGCGGAAGACGGCCTAACGGTGTGCGGGACCGTAGCCCAGCTTCATGGAGACGGTTGCGAATGGTCCTCGCCGATACCCCAGGAGCAACAGTGTCCCTAATTTGCTGGGAAGTGGCGGTGCGGTCCCCTACGGCACTGCATAGGATCCTACGGTCTTGGCGTGCATCCGTGCGTCGCTGTGGTCCGGTCCCAGGTCGACGGGCACGTGCACCTTCCGCCGACCACTGGCGACAACATCGACGCACTGTGGAGACCTCACGCCCCACGTGTTGAGCAATTCGGCGGTACGTCCACCCGGCCTCCCGCATGCCCACTATACGCCCTCGCTCAAAGTCCGTCAACTGCACATACGGTTCACGTCCACGCTGTCGCGGTATGCTACCAGTGTTAAAGACTGCAATGGAGCTCCGTATGCCACGGCAAACTGGCTGACACTGACGGCGGCGGTGCACAAATGCTGTGCAGCTAGCGCCATTCGACGGCCAACACCGCGGTTCCTGGTGTGTCCGCTGTGCCGTGCGTGTGATCATTGCTTGTACAGCCCTTTCGCAGTGTCCGGAGCAAGTATGGTGGGTCTGACACACCGGTGTCAATGTGTTCTTTTTTCCATTTCCAGGAGTGTAATTATCATATAGATGTTCTGAGTAAGTGGAAGACTTCCAAAAATATTTGATATTGCACAAGGCTCTCTGCTTGCCAGAGTTTTCAAGTTAGTCTACGCTCACATTCAGGTGTTATTTCCACGCAACTGATCTATTGATTATCTTTGCACCATTGTCACGGACAGCGAGTAACGATTTTGTCGTAATTTCAAAATCTTAATATACTTTGAGTTTTGCAAGACCGTTTTGAAACGGCCTTTTGAACTTTTTGTATCACCATGTAGTCAATAAGATGAAGAAGACAAACATGAAAACGGCTGAAATCGGTCCAGTGCCAGCTCGCGACTAACGCACAAGGACATGTGTTACCGGCATGTGGCATGTGGCATCTAGTGATACGTGTCCGCCGGGAACAGAAAACGCAGTGTAATTTGGCACTTTCAGTGGGACATACTGGCAGTGGAGGACTCGGGAGAAGTTTGCCGGTATTCATTTGTTCCTGTATTGATTCGCTTCCGCTCAGTGCTTAACCTTATTTGCAAACAATACCTTTTGCAGTAGCAATTTGCAGTAGAATTTGTAGTTAGTAGCAAACAAGACCTCAGTCTTGGCTGTGCAGTCGCTATAAAGCGGTCGTTACCTCTTGTGTCAAATGTGCATCCATAGAAACACTGATGATTATTTGCTTTGTATGCTGTCTGCCCTGCAGACGTGGTGTATGGGGGTGTATTCTCCCTCCAACATTCCCACCTCGCATAGCGCCAAGTATTATTGTGCGTAGTTTTACGGCAGCGTAAGACAGATTTACTGATGGGTGTAATTTTTTACTAGGGCAGACGCAAGGAGGGTGCTCGCATATCATTATAATATACAGGGGAAGCAGCTGAGACACCCCATTCCAAATACATTGTCCAGTCAGATTAATGTGAAACTTCCCTGACAGATTAAAACTATGTGCCAGACCGAAACTCGAACTCGGGACCTTTGCCTTTCGCGGCCAAGTGCTCTACCATCTGAGCTACCCAAGCACGACTCAGGCCCCGTCCTCACAGCTTTACTTCCTCCAGTACCTCGTCTCCTACCTTCCAAACTTCACAGAAGCTCTTCTGCGAACCTCGCAGAACTAGCACTTCTGGAAGAAAGGATATTGCGGAGACATGGCTTAGCCACAGCCTAGGGGACGTTTCCAGAATGATATTTTCACTCTGCAGCGGAGTGTGCGCTGATATGAAACTTTCCTGATAGATTAAAACTGTGTGCCGGACCGAGACTCGAAATCGGGACCTTTGCCTTTCGCGGACAAGTGTTGTACCAATTGAGCTACCCAAGCACGACTGACGACCTGTCCTCACAGCTTCAGTTCTGTCAGTACCTCGTCTCCTACCTTCCATACTTCACAGATATCAGCGCACACTCCGCTGCAGAGTGAAAATCTCATTCTGGAAACATCCCATAGGCTGTGGCTAAGCCATGTCTCCGCAATATCCTTTCTTCCAGTAGTGCTAGTTCCGCAAGGTTCGCAGAAGAGAATATGTGAAGTTTGGAAGGTAGGAGACGATGTACTGGCAGAATTGAAGCTGCGAGGACGGGTCGTGAGTCTTGCTTGGGTAGCTCAGTTGGTTGAGCACTTGCCCGCGAAAGGCAAAGGTCGTGAGTTCGAGTCTCGGTCCGGTGCAGAGTTCTAATCTGTCAGGAAAGTTTCACATCAGCGCACATTCCGCTGCAGAGTGAAAATCTCATTCTGGGCACATTAATGTGACCACCTGTCAAAAGCCTGAACAACAACTTTTACAGTGCAGACCCCCCCGAGACGTGCACGAAGAGAGCCAATGAGATTCTGAAAGGTACCGACAGGGATGAGGATCGATGCCCGCTCTACGTTCTCGTATGAGGATCCATGGTGCAAACAGCCAAATCGAGGTTGTCCCACAAATTCTCGATTGGCTTTAAATCCGGGTACTCTAGTGTCCAGGGCAGTGGGGTAAACTCATCCTGCTGCTCGTCGAACCACGCACGAACACCACGAGCTGACACACATTGGATTGTGCTGCTGACTTATGCCATCGCGCCAAGAAAAAATCAAGCTGCATTTAATGGTGGAAATTGTCCCCAAGAATAAATGCATACTTGTGTTGACCCACTGTGCCTTCCTGAACGACGAGATCACCCAGAGAATGCCGTTTGGTCCGGATCATTCCGCTGGCTGTTGCAGGGCGTTTGCTTTCAGTCGTTTCACTCCGCACGCGCCAATGGCCATCTGTTGTATGAGACATAAAACGTGAGTCATATGACAAGGCCACCTGTCGCCACTCAATGGAGGTGCAGTTGCGGTTTTGCCTTGCAAATTCCAGCTTTGGTTGCCGATGAGCACCAGCCAGCCTGAATGTGCACGAACCAGGCACCTGCTGCGGTCGCTCATACGCAGCTACAGTCGCTGCACGGTCGTTGAGAAGACATTGCTGGTAGCCCGTTGGTTCACGATGGCGGTCAGATGGTCAACAGTTTCACATCTATTCACGAACACACGTGCCCGCAGCCGTTGTTCATCCCTGTTATCTATGCCCCGTGGTGAACCAAAATTGCCTCGGCACCGATTTTGAATAACGCCATTTTGCCGTGCACGTTATGCATCAAGCACGACGTCACGCGAACAGTTTACCAACTTAACCGTTTCGTAAACGCTTCCACCCTTGACCCGGAATCCAATGACAATGCCCTGTTGAACGCCAGATAAATTTCTCCGATCCTGCATTACGACAACGTCTGTTTTCCGCATCCCCTGACACACTTTATATTTCCTCCGCTACTAGTGCTGCTGCCACTTACCGTCTGTGAGTGGTTATTGCACATTGACGTTGAATATAGGCAGTGGTCTCGTTAATGTGAATGGACAGTGTGTACTTGGAGCGATTCATTTTATATGTTTGCATTTTCTCTAACTCTATAGTGTGTAAGTAGGCTGTTTAGGTTTTTATGTTGGTAGTGCCACGTACTGCTCTGTATGAAAATCGCTGACTGCGCTGTGTGCAGTCTGTGGCTGGTTGGACTCATTGCTGGAATATTCTCTTGTGTAGTGTTGGGCAGCTGGATGTGAACAGCGCGTAGCGTTGTGCAGTTGGAGGTGAGCCGCCAGCAGTGGTGGATATGGGGAGAGAGATGCCAGAGTTTTGAGCGGACGATCTAGACGTGTGTCCACCAGAAAAAGAAAATTTGGTTAATTGGATATATTGAATGCTACTAAGGTAAATACACATTCGTTCTGTATCAAAATCTTTTCATTTGCTAACTATGCCTATCAGTAGTTAGTGCCTTCAGTAGTTAGAATATTTTATTTAGCTGGCAGTATTGGCGCTCTTTGTATTGCAGTAGTTCGAGTAACGAAGATTTTTGTGAGGTAAGTGATTCATGAAAGGTATAGGTTATTGTTAGTCAGGGTCATTCTTTTGTAGGGATTATTAAAAGTCAGATTGCGTTGCGCTAAAAATATTGTGTGTCAGTTTAGTGTTGAGCAGAATAAGTAAAGAGCGAAATGTCTGAGTACGTTGTGTATTACTCAACTGTTTCTGTAACGTAGGAGTTTTTCCAGCACTGTCATTCTTAATTTTTCTAAGCGAACGTTTCAAGCGGGCACTGCGGGCAATTTTCAGACGTAGACAAGTAATTTTTAACGTTTATAGCTCCCGAATGAACATCAACAAAAGCAAAACGAGGATAATGAAATGCAGTCGAATTAAGTCGGGTGATGTTGAGGGAATTAGATTAGGAAATGAGACACTTAAACTAGTAAAGGAGTTTTGCTATTTGGGGAGCAAAATAACTGATGATGGTCAAAGTAGAGAGGATTTAAAATTTAGACTGGCAATGGCAAGGAAAGCATTCCTGAGGAAGAGAAATTTGTTAACAGCGAGTATAGGTGTAAGTGTCAGGAAGTCGTTTCTGAAAGTATTTGTATGGAGCGTAGCCATGTATGGAAGTGAAACATGGACGATAAATAGTTTGGACAAGAAGAGAATAGAAGCTTTCGAAATGTGGTGCTACAGAAGAACGCTGAAGATTAGATGGGTAGATCACATAACTAATGAGGAGGTATTGAATAGAATTGGGGAGAAGAGGAGTTTGTGGCACAACTTGACTAGAAGAAGGGATCGGTTGGTAGGACAAGTTCTGAGGCATCAAGGGATCACCAATTTAGTATTGGAGGGAAGCGTAGAGGGTAAAAATCGTAGAGGGAGACAAAGAGATGAATACACTAAACAGATTCAGAAGGATGTAGGTTGCAGTAGGTACTGGGAGATGAAGAAGCTTGCACAGGATAGAGTAGCATGGAGAGCTGCATCAAACCAGTCTCAGGTCTGAAGACCACAACAACAACAACAGCTCCCGAATTATGACACGGACTTTCTTCTGTTATAAGTCTTCAAAGATGACTTCGGTGGCATAATATGTGTGGAAATTAGTCGAATAGTAACGAGGTAATAGCGCCTCAAGCCAGTATCCTGTCGTCAGATCTGCCACGAATGTTGTCCCTCTTGCGCCAAATGAACGCAAACACGTAAATCAACTACGGTTTGTCTATTAACCTGTTTACTTGTTGCCGATTAGTTCATAGTCTGCTGTTGTAGCGGCCACGCAACTTATTCGTGAAGGTATTTAAACTTTCGGAATTTTTACGACAGTCTGTAAAGTGGATACGGTTTCCGTTTATGGCGAAAGTCGCCAAACTATTAGTGTAGCGGTGCAATTCAGAATTGAATTGCATCTTTCCTGATCGTGCAAAATCCACGCGAATTATCTTTGCAAATATTTCGAAAAAATCCTCGAATAGGATCAGTCAAGAGTGAGTTCTGCGCAAACTGCGTTTGCAGGCATTACCTCCTTTACACATTTCGCTCCACCTACAGCTTCGTGCCAATTTATTAGTTCTCCGTCTCGTGTCTACTAAAAGTGCAATGTGATGTGGCATTTCTATGCAAGATTTTGTTTAAATAAGGAAATCTATGTGATACGTGTCGGATGTTCCGCCCATTTCTCACACGTTATTACAGATCACCTCAATAGAAAATGTGGAGATCCTTGGATCGGTTGTTCGGGAAATACAAATTTGTACGCACTCTCACCGGGGGAGAACTTAAACAAGAAGTTACAGGAAAGTACCGACGACTCTCGAAGACCTTAAGCGCTGTTTCTGGACTTTCATCTGTGAGCAAAATTAAAACAAGAAGTTACAGCGAAGACCTTAAGTGCTGCGTCGAGGCCAGATGTATCTCAACATTTGGAGTATTTTACATGCCAATCATAATAATAAACACACGAAATGTACCTGTGTTACGAGTATGCTTACATTCGGCACAATAAGACAGGTATGCTTACATTCGGCACAATAAGAAAGAAGTTTGTGGAATCTCTTTATCTTGTTACTATTTATTCAAGCAACACGCATGTTACGTCGTTGATGTTATCTTCTAAGGCTCTTTCCAAAACTATATAAAAAGTATATAGTTCCATTTAAAACAGCAAGGTCGGAATCACAGTTCGGCAGCTATAAACGTTAAAAATTACTTTCTTACGTCAGAAAATTGGTCACATTGCCCGTTATACAAATGAGTGAAAAGTGCACCTCGATTTATTTACTTTTTCTGGATCTATTACGGGTGACCTGTCTAATTCGTCTCGCTCTCTACGCTATAATAACATAAATATGATATCAAAAACGGAAACGTTGAACAGTAGCACTGTGTCTGTTCACTTTCTGCAATGCTGCTCGTCTGCAAGGTTGATGGTTGCTTCGTTGAGACTCCCTGTTTGCTTAATGTCGTCCGATATCTACCACTTGCTAACTAAGGAACGGAGACATCAATAAATGTTTCTCACAATGTACGTGGAAAGTTACACAGTTTTGTTGTAGTAATTAGCAAGAAACGCTATTTTGCGTGCTGCACATGACTGTTTATTACCTACTTTGGCCTTTTCACGTGGGTGATTTTTCGTTTTCACGTATTCATGTATTCATTTCTAGATTTCAAACGGATCACGCAAATATCTTATAAAAAATAAAAATGCACTTACAGTAAAACATCTGATTCATTTCTTGAAGATGGTGTAGTTTTCCGTCATGAAGGAAACTGGTTGAAAGTCGCTCTTTCCCGTGTAGAGTCGAGTCACTGCAATTTCCAAACGCAGTATTGATTCAACTGTCATAATCGACGTCTACTGTGTCAGTAGTTTTGTATGTGGTGCGAGAGTCCCCGATTTGTTGTTTCTACTTGTTTTCCGTGCGTGTGTGTGAGTGCGTGCGTGTGTGTGTCTATATGTGTGGGTGGACTGTGTGCTCGTTTGCATGTACTTGTTTATATACAAGAAAGATCGAGATTTGTGACCTACATCTACATACATACTCCGCAAGCCACCGTGCGGTACGTGTTGAGGGTACCCTGTATCACTACTGATCATTTTCTTTCCTGTCCCACTCGCAAATAGAGCGAGAGAAAAACTATTATCTATATGCTTCCGTAAGAGCGTTACTTTCTCTTATCTTCGTGGTCCTTACGCGAAATGTAGGTACGTTGGTGGCCGCAGAATCGTTCTGCTGTCAGCTTAAAATGTAGTTCTCTATTTTTTCTCGAACAGAACGTCGCTTTCCCTCCAGGAATTCCCATCTCAGTTTCCGATGCATCTCCATAATACTTACGTGTTGTTCGAACCTACCGATAACAAATCTAGCAGTCCTCCTCTGAATTGCTTCGATTTCTTCTTTTGAACCCGAACTGGTGTGGATCACAAGCACTCGAGCAGTAGTTAACCAAGGGTCCACCAATGTCCTACATGCGTTCTCCTTTACAGACGAACCACACTTTCACAAAATTGTCCCAATAAGCCAGAGACAATCATTCGCCTTCCCAACAAGAATGCTTACATGCTCGTTCCGTTTGACATATCTTTGGAACGTTACACCTAAACATTTAACTGACGTGGCTCTGCCAAGTAGCACGCTACTAATGCTGTATCCGAACATTATGGGTTCGTTTTTCTTACTCATCCGCCTTAACATTCTTCTATATTTAGAGCCAGCTGCCATTCGTCATAAAAACTAGAAATTTTGTCTAAGACATTTTACATGTTCCTACAGTCACTCAATGACGACACCTTCCCGCACACCACTGCATAACCAGCAAACAGATTGCTGCTCACACTGTCCGCCAAATTGTTTTCGTACATAGAAGTCAGAACGGTCCTATCACACTTCTCCCCGGGCACTCCTGACGTTTTACTTGTCTCTGACGAACACTCGCCATAGAGGACAGCGTAATGGCTTCTATTACTTAAGTAATCCTCGAGTTACATATCTGCGAACCTATTCCCTATGCTCGTACTTCCGTCGACAGTCTTCAGTGAGTCGCAGTATCAACTGCTTTTCCGAAATCTTGGGATATGGAACATGCCTGTTGCCCTTCTTTCGTATTTCCTATTGAACAAATGACACTCCACAAATCGAAAACGGCATTTAAATATTACTTGAAAAGTGCGCCTTTCAATCTGTTTTTCACAGGAGTGGTGGAAAGAGGGGGAGGAATTGTATGAAAAATGTTACAAAGGCAAAAGTCGCATGGGTGTATAAACAAAAATTCGTATGCAGCATGCAAAAAGGCATACGAGTATATACGAGGGGCGTTCAGTGAGTAATGCAACATAGTTTCCCTCAAAGCATATTGGTTCTATTCAAGATTCCAACACACTATACCATCCCTCACTCCTTTGGCTACAACACCCTATTTTTTAAGACAATCTCCGTTCAGTGGGACGGTGTAGCTGGTCGACGTCGGAGCGAACGTCTTGTTGCATCAACAACCTCCCCATCACCCATGTTCTGCTTCCCGCGGAGTGCTTTCATCATTCGGCTAAACAGATGGAATTCGAAATATGCGAGATCCGGGCTGAAGGCTGGGTGAAGAATAACAGTACTGTGAACTTCTGTGAGCTCCTCTCGGGCGCGCAGATTTCTGTGAAGCCTTGCGTTGTTATGGATAGGGAGAAGACGGTTTACATTTTTGTGGTGACGAACACGTCGTTTCTTCAGTTTTCTGAGGATAGTTGATCGTCGCACCATGACTGAGGACACGAAACAGGATAATCGTTCAGAGTCCCAGAAAACCGTCACCATGACATTACCCGTTGAGGCTGCGGCTGTGAACATTTTTTCAGAGAAGACATGGTGATGCGCCACTCCATGGATTAACGTTTTGTTTCCGGTTCGAAGTAATGAACCCACGTTTCAACGCTTGTGACAATGTTCAACAAAAATTGTCACGATCAGCGTCATAACGGTCAAGCAGTTCCACACAGACGGTCCTTTCTTGCTCTTTATGGTATTCCGTTAGGAGGAGAGGAATCCAACGGGAACATACCTTTGAGTATGCCAACAAGTGGACTACTAACAGAGACGTCTAGTTGAGGAGCGAGATATTTGACTGTAATTCTTTCGAAAACATCGAATGAGTGCTCGCACATTCCAAAATTGCAGGAGTCAGCGGTGTGCTGCCGACTGGGACGTGCGAGACCTGACAGGCTTGAGTTACCTCGTTGCGATTGTAATATTGTGCCCTCCCCGCGAAGTAATAAAATACTATTTTCCTTTACTATCGAAATACCAAGAGTTAAAGATATAATCTAACCACTGAGTCAATGAACTGCGCTGCAAGTCAGCATAATGAGAACGGCGTAATATTATCATGTGTATTTTGTTCTATATAAGAATGCGCGTTCGTCTTTTCTCTCTCTTCTCCTCTTCTTCTTTAGTCGCTCGCCTTTCCGACAGCATCTTACGCTATCAGACTCTTATTTTCTTCCATTTTGTTCAAATGAACTGAAATTGTATTCCTGTTAGGAATTTGTTTAATTGTGCCATTACTATCGTCAATTCCGATTACTGATATGACTTTACTATGAATACTTTTTTTTCTTTCGCTCCAGAGTTGGGGTAATATTATTGTAATTTCTACGTATTTCTCCGGAATACGGCAAAAAATTCCTTGTTATGTTCAAAACTGTGAGATTAATGCACGAGGTGTCACATGTCTGTATAAAAAGCTTCTTTCGTTAAATAATAATTGTTTAATTTGGCATTTCTGCTACATTTCACAGTAACGATAATCAATACCCAATTTATAGCCGGCCTGGGTGGCCGAGCGTTTCTAGGCGCTACAGTCTGGAACCGCGCGACCACTACGGTCGCAGGTTCGAATCCTGTCTCGGGCATGGATGTGTGTGATGTCCGTAGGTTAGTTAGGTTTAAGTAGTTCTAAGTTCTTGGGGACTGATGACCTCAGAAGTCAAGTCCCATAGTGCTCAGAGCCATTTGCCATCCCAGTTTATAAATGCTACAGATTTTGCTTTACTACATTTTTTTCTTACATTGCCAATGCGATACCCACAAAATTAAACTATTCTGAATTTTCACGCGAACCAAGAAGACACTTAGTAATTTCCCTGAGATCACAGAAACCCAAATTAAACGTTTTTCAGCACGCCACGAGTCTACCGACCTTCATTTCAAACAATAAAAAAGGTAAAAAAGGAAGGTAAAAAAGGAACAGTATTAACTAAGGAGTGAGGTGATTTTTTTACGTAGTTGATAATATCAAGTGCATTTTCGAAAAAAAATAAATATTATAGAGACTAAGAAAGTGATGTGTGTGTGCGTGTGAAATATTTAGGTTCATTTTGGTTTTCATTTAGTAATTTACTTTTGATTGTTTATTTATTTAATTATTACCGAGTATGATCATTGTTATTATTATATTTAGCGCTCAAAACGATGGCCGCTACGTATGAATAAGTGTATGTAAAAATTTAAATTCCAACTTATAATATAAAACTTTTTTTCTATTACATATAACCATACGAGGTACTGTACCACGCCGTGGAAAAGGTCAACCAACCAATTTTACGGCAAATTGTACAACTCTGAGGTAAAAACTGATTCAAATTAATTTTTCTGCTCTGTCAAGACAGTAGTTTTCGTCTATAGCATTTTTTATCTTTGATTCTCTACAAAAGTAAAATCGTAGTTAGTTGTACCGTAGTTTAGCTCAGTGATTTTGGAAGGGTGTGTTAAGAAAAATCCCATTTTGTAAAAATCGACGTAAGATTGTTTTTTCGCTTGAAGATAGAGAACACAAAATGGCCTTTTTGGCCGCTCAATGCTAAAAGAGCATCGCAGTCAGGAAAATTATTTATTGTATTAACATTATTTACTGATATATGTATATGTTACTGTTAAATATTAATATTCGTGTCGAATTTTTCCCAATTTTTCGAAATTTCATATTTTGGTCAAAGACGGTAAAAAAGAGAATTTACCAACTGAAACCATGGCTTCACCATCAGATTTCGAAAATGAAGCGTTAAATCTAAATGAATCACTCACACATTTCTCTGCAAATGAGTTAGAAGATCAAACCCCGGACTTGAACACGTCCACCGCGAATTCGGAGATCGTACAAAATAACGAAAATGGTCGTCCGACCACTGCAATTAATGAAACTGCAGCGGGTACGGATCAATTTAATGGGATGACGGAAGACAGTATTGCGCTTGACCCGCTTACTGATTTCCTGAAAAAGTTGGAATTACGCGATCGCGAACGCGATCAGAGAGACAAAGAGTTAAATAAAAACAGAATTAGCCAACATCAGGTCCGAGCTAATGAATATGGAGCAAGCTTACGTACCAATCTTGGACCAAGTTAGTAAACTGGACATGGATGTTGAAACTTCAAAAATCTAGCATTCCACAATAAAATCGGATGTGGAAGAGTTAACATGTGACCTTATAAATCTCCAAATAAATAATCAAAAGATCTTAGATGAACAGCTAGAATCTCACAAAAAGGAAATAAATATTTGAAAATCCAATTGGATAACCACTAAAGAGACGGAACTTGATACAAAGATTAATGTTGTCGTCGACAACGCTGTTCGGCGCGTACGGGAAGAAATATGTTGAAAGCCGTACAAGCGAATTCAGACGCCGCGCACAATTAGCGAGACGGGCTAAAGAACCAAAAGAAGAAATGCTTATGTGGACTCGAGAAATAAACGCTCGCGTCCGTAATTTGAAGAAAGCCGTTTCGACGGACAGCAGAACGGAAATGAATTTTCCTATGCAACCGCCGAACGATGACAATGCACGAAAAACGACATTCGCCAATGAAAAAATATTCCAAGCACCCGACTTGTCGCCAGCAAAAAGAAATCACGAAGACGAACGTATAGTGAGTTCAGCGAAGATTGGGCAAAGTTTCCTCAAGCATCGCCATTTTCATACATTTTCCGAGGACAAGACGTCCATCCATCCAATTGTATTTATACGTGCTTTCAAAAACATCTTACCCAAATACTGGTCAGAATATCAAAAAATTCAGTTCGTGATGTCACGCGTCACCGGTGACACAGCCTTAGGGGCTAGCGAAACCGCTGAATCATGCAATTCGCTTGCTGAATTCGAGAGAGCTTTCCTTGCGAAATATTGGTCTGCAGGAATCCAAGAACGTTTGCGCGAAGAAGTTTATACCCCGGAACTGTATAATCCGAAAAAGGGGAGCTTGTGCAAATATTTTGAACGATACATTGCGAAAACGAGATATTGGTCTGAGCCTATCTCACACAAAGATGTACTACGAATATTAAAGACGAAATTACCGATCCACCTTAGGGAAAAATTAATAAATGTACCAGACGAAGATTTGGAGCATTTCCTTTCGGTGATCGACTCCTTAGATCTAATCCAATAAGACACAAAGTCTTACCAAGCATTCACGAATAACTGCAACGGCTGCCACAGTATTGATAATCCGAACAGTAATGAACAGAGTAAACGTAACCAGCACAGAAAAGGTCAATACGACAAAGTGAATGTGCCTGATTACAACAATAATCCGAACCATGCTTGCGAATATCGGTTATGTAGTCAATAAATGGAATTAAGGCAACGGTAACACGGGAAACGGCACGATCCATAAGCGCAAATTCGTAGATAGAAATAATTACCATGACGCTTACCACAACAAAAGGACACCGTGGAAAAAGCCGAATGGCAATCAATGGGGTAACAACAACAGTCCTCGGAATCAGCGAAACACAAATAATCGGAACAAGAATAGTAATAACGGCAATCAATAGTCAAACCAGCAACCAATTCTATGGTTCGGTAACCAGACGCCGAATGTAATGCAAGCGGTACCCGTCATTTCAAACGAGAACGGTCAGAGTCACATTGACAATAATCGTCTTACTACACTTCGAGTACGTGAAGTAGTAGAGCAATCCGGCCAGCAGCAACAGTCAAACTAGAGCCGACCGTTCTGAACGGCCTCCCAGGCATAGTCGGATCTATAAGTGGAGGCAACCCCACAATCAACCTGAAAGTGTTACGTTACAAC
Organism: Schistocerca piceifrons; assembly: GCF_021461385.2. Classification (NCBI taxonomy): domain Eukaryota; kingdom Metazoa; phylum Arthropoda; class Insecta; order Orthoptera; family Acrididae; genus Schistocerca; species Schistocerca piceifrons. The sequence continues at coordinate 929,859,345 of NC_060139.1, read as the reverse complement.
GACGGTGCCGACATCAGGGACGAATTATTAGAAGAAGCTAATGTCTGTAAACATGACGATGAATACATGGTGCAAGCTGCAATTATCGTCACTACTAACGGTGTTAGTGTGGAAGCAATCATTGATACTGGTGCCACTTGTAACGTTCCCTGGCAGCACACACACTATTAATAAAATGAAATGACATTTAATTGTACTATGTACGCCTATGAAGCAATTCGTATGTACTGTAATTGTTTAACAAAAGAATATTATTTAATTTTGTATAAAGGACATTCGTTATTATTGTAATATTTTCTGTAATAATATTCTCGATGTATTTATGATTGTAATATTTCAATACTCAGAATGTAATTACGAAATATGTTGATATCTGCGATAAAAAAAAAGTAAAATACAGCCACAGAGGAAAATAATGTTGTAAGATTACAAAGAGACATTAACAATCAGCAATAGTATAAATAGGTATACATAATGTGCATTCTTTGTCGTCTTCCTCGAGAGCTGAGAGAGAGAGGAACCTGTGACGTAGCATTTTATGAATGAGTAGACTTCTTTTGTCTGTATCTATCTTTAGCCGCCATTAGAGGAGAAATTACAAAGTAATGTAAGTTTAATTATTGTTGTGGTCTAAATACATTATAATTTATCAAAATTGTGTATTACTAATGTAAATTAGCTTGCCCATGTCATCTATAACATTTGTTTAAAGAATTTTCAGCATTTTTAGCGATTGTCATTGGTGTTGCTGGGCTATGCCGCGACCGAACGATTTGCAGCGGCGGCGGCACATTTAAAAAATTTTTCCGCTAAAAAAATTGACCAAACCCGTAAATCGGGAGCAGATAAAATTAGCAGTGAATTACGAGATATTTTTCTTTTACAGCGATCCTGAGGCTGACGGAATTTATTATTGGTTTTATATTTGTGCATTCATAGGCGGTTAATTAACGTTGAAGTTGTTAATCTGTTGGTTCTTTCAATTTCTAAAGCAAATAACTTAAACGTATAGTGAAATGTGTTTTGTCAATGATAATTAAACGTTCAGGTCGGCTTGGCAATATTTAACCATTTTATGCTAACAGAGACAGTCTTGTGTTCCATAGCTAACGCCGGGAAAGAATTCAGTAAATATTAAAAAGAAAACCACTGCATTTAGAAAATGTGTGCCAAGGCCGAAATACGTAAAAAATTTAATTTATATAATTTTCTTAATCAGTTAGTATGAATTTATCAGCATGAGAGGGTTGCTAAGGTTCACGTAATTTTAAATGTGCTTAATTCTGTCTAAATGAATTTTTATTACCACACGTAAATAAGGGGTTCTACAACAAAGTTCGTACTGAAAGAGCAAATAACAAAAATATTTAAAGCAACATTTCTTCCCCCCACATTTTCAAATCCATTTATTTTATTTTTTTTTACATAATAAAGAAATATATAAATATTTTCTTTTTTTATTTCATCAAACACTACAAGTGCCATAAATCAGACCTTGTTCGACCAAATTAACCGCTTAAAGAGATTACATATACTGCCCGTGCAAAATTGCCGAGTTTCTGACGCATTAAACGCTGCCACACAGATAGTTAAGCGACAGGTGCAGGTCGATCTCTGTGTAGAAGACGAGTAACTTACGTGCCACTTCTTACTAATTAAAAATTTATCGGTTCCTTGCGCCCTGGGATGGGATTTTCTACGCGGTAGAAATGCATAGATTGATCTACCTACGTGATGCGTGGTTACAAACAAAGGCAAAAGAATTGCACTACGGTTAATTAGGACTCCAAACGCACATAACAGAAACTGTCGTAATGTTATTGTTAAATTGGTAGGTCCAAGAATACTCCACATTTCTAAGGATTTCGAGACGTCAGAATCTCTGCACTCGAAAATTATTGACGCAGCAGCACCTGACAATTCAGCATCAATTGTAGCAAAAGTATCAGAGTCGATCTATCTGAACCAAACACAGAAGGAAGAACTCGCAAATCTCGTCGAAGATTATATGCCTATATTTGATAGTAAACTTGGCAGCCGGCGGAGTGGCCGAGCGTTCTAGGCGCTACAGTCTGGAACCGCACGACCGCTACGGTCGCAGGTTCGAATCCTGCCTCGGTCATGGATGTGTGTGATGTCCTTAGGTTAGTTAGGTTTAAGTAGATCTAAGTTCTAGAGGACTGATGACCTCAGAAGTTAAGTCCCATAGTGTTCAGAGCCATTTGAACCATTTGAAACTTGGCATCATAAAGAACTTTGTGTATAACATGGAGGTTGCCCCACACAAAACATTTTGTAAGACATCATATGCCGTGCCGTAGAGTAAAAAAGGAAGCTATCTATTGAAGACACTGTTCAGTGACAACCAGATAGATTTCAAAAAGTATTATGAATGATCAAATGTTAGTAAACAAAGTGCTACTTACTTGAAGTAATGACCTTTGTTGCACGTGTACCAGTATTTGTATGTAAAAACTGCACTGTGTATCTAACTTGTATATAAATTTCATGACGTATATATAAATAATGTGAATCTCTCTCTTTCAGTATTTAGCTCGTAAATTTTTCCTTTTGGATTAGTTAAGTAAATAACTTCATTCAATAATGAAAGATAACTTTTTCAAAAAGAACTTTTGCGAATGTTATTGCTTTAATGGATATGCATAATTAGTCTTGACAGGAATGTAGTTAGAGAAACCTTTTAGACTTTCTTTGCAAAGTCAATGAGTAAACTCAAACTTTGAATCACTTGATGAGTAGTAAATTTCATTTTTCCAATTATTTATGAAATAATTTCGATTTTTGTGCTATGTGTTATTTGCAATGTGTATATAGAAGTCTAAGATAGTCAGCCTCCAGATAATCAAAGGTGTTACCTTGCTTAAACCATTAGATTATACATCCATCTGATGTATACGTGATAGCCTTTTTTGCTAATTTTCGTTGCAATTTTAATTTCGTAAATATGAATTAAAATCACGAGATTTTCTCTACTTAACGGAGCAACGAATGTCATTTGAATGAGAAAGGAAGTTATGCTTTCTTTCCTGTGAATATGTAAATGGTAACGAGTAACTGAATTTTGAGTAATGTATATTTCTAATTTCATTGTAATCTTTATGGACAGTGATGATGATCTTCTGATCAGTGACTGTTACTGTGAAATCCATTATATGAACATCCAACGCAAGTATAGCTAAGAGTACGCAGCAGTGAACTCTCACAGACCTGTGTTTCAAAGAATGCTTTGACATTGTACCTTTAAAATTTACCCAAAGTGAATACGTTGATTGAAACTTTTAAAATAAAGCGTCATCGTATTTTTCACTGAACAATGTTGTGATTTACTGGGCAATATATAATAACAAAGGTTGTCACAACGAACTGTGTGTAAAAATAATCCTACTTAATGAGCAGTGGTACCACGTCAAGTTTTGTGTGGCGATTTTTCTCCAAGATATGACAATTGGTGACATTTCCACATACATTACTGCGTGCGAACTGTGTGAAGTGCTTCATTCAGTGACCATAAACTGCAACCAGTCATAAGGTGACCTCAGAATTTTGTGCTTTACGGCCACAAAACTGAAAAACAAGTGTGATCAATAGGTCAGACTCCGCCCGGGAACTGCAAATTTGATCTACTTGTTGAAGACTACGTTTTGTGTGTGTAGTCGGAACATTGAGTCAACGTTCTTGCTTTGGCATGAACGTTTACTCGCCAGCCGCAGCTAGCGTCGCCTGAACAATTACAGGGTGTTTCAAAAATGACCGGTATATTTGAAACGGCAATAGATATAGAAATACACCGTTTGTTGCAATATGCTTGGGACAACAGTACATTTTCAGGCGGACAAACTTTCGAAATTACAGTAGTTACAATTTTCAACAACAGATGGCGCCGCAAGTGATGTGAAAGATATAGAAGACAACGCAGTCTGTGGGTGCGCCATTCTGTACGTTGTCTTTCTGCTGTAAGCGTGTGCTGTTCACAACGTGCAAGTGTGCTGTAGGCAACATGGTTTATTCCTTAGAACAGAGGATTTTTCTGGTGTTGGAATTCCACCGCCTAGAACACAGTGTTGTTGCAACAAGACGAAGTTTTCAACGGAGGTTTAATGTAACCAAAGGACCGAAAAGCGATACAATAAAGGATCTGTTTGAAAAATTTCAACGGACTGGGAACGTGACGGATGAACGTGCTGGAAAGGTAAGGCGACCGCGTACGGCAACCACAGAGGGCAATGCGCAGCTAGTGCAGCAGGTGATCCAACAGCGGCCTTGGGTTTCCGTTCGCCGTGTTGCAGCTGCGGTCCAAATGACGCCAACGTTCACGTATCGTCTCATGCGCCAGAGTTTACACCTCTATCCATACAAAATTCTAACGTGGCAACCCCTCAGCGCCGCTACCATTGCTGCACGAGAGACATTCGCTAACGATATAGTGCACAGGATTGATGACGGCGATATGCATGTGGGCAGCATTTGGTTTACTGACGAAGCTTATTTTTACCTGGACAGCTTCATCAATAAACAGAACTGGCGCATATGGGGAACCAAAAAGCCCCATGTTGCAGTTCCATCGTCCCTGCATCCTCAAAAAGTACTGGTCTGGGCCGCCATTTCTTCCAAAGGAATCATTGGCCCATTTTTCAGATCCGAAACGATTACTGCATCACGCTATCTGGACATTCTTCGTGAATTTGTGGCGGTACAAACTGCCTTAGACGACACTGCGAACACCTCGTGGTTTATGCAAGATGGTGCCCAGCCACATCGCACGGCCGACGTCTTTAATTTCCTGAATGAATATTTCGATGATCGTGTGATTGCTTTGGGCTATCCGAAACATACAGGAGGCGGCGTGGATTGGCCTCCCTGTTCGCCAGACATGAACCCCTGTGACTTCTTTCTGTGGGGACACTTGAAAGACCAGGTGTACCGCCAGAATCCAGAAACTATTGAACAGCTGAAGCAGTACATCTCATCTGCATGTGAAGCCATTCCGCCAGACACGTTGTCAAAGGTTTCGGGTAATTTCATTCAGAGACTACGCCATATTATTGCTACGCATGGTGGATATGTGGAAAATATCGTACTATAGAGTTTCCCAGACCGCAGCGCCATCTGTTGTTGAAAATTGTAACTACTGTAATTTCGAAAGTTTGTCTGCCTGAAAATGTACTGTTGTCCCAAGCATATTGCAACAAACGGTGTATTTCTATCGCTGCTCGTTTAGTTTTTATTGCCGTTTCAAATATACCGGTCATTTTTGAAACACCCTGTATTACGCAGCATTGTACGGAGCCTACTCATGTTTGCCGAACCGTATTCGCGCGCAACGGCTATCAATCCCACTCCGTGCTCTGTGAAATGTTATAGATGAACAGCAAAATTCAGGACTTAGTACCTGTCTTATAACACAACTTACCTTACAGGGCGATAAGCTAGCGTCTACAAATACAACTATTGCAACATGTACTTGGTTTTTTTCATGACCACCTGCAACGAACTGCTCCCCATCCATAACGGGCCGCGCTCCAAAGAAATGCAAGTGATCGTGTCCGAGAGGAAGAAAGGATGAAAGTCGCAGCCAGCAGCCGTCGGTGAACCACAGCAGGTCCATCCGGACCTAATACTCACGTACGGCAGGGCGAGAACTCGCCATCCACCGTTCCATTGCGACGATATTTTTTCGTCACTTCAACCAACGCTTCAGTCAAGTCATTCGTCATTCCACCACGTGCAGATTTAAATAGAAAGCTCTTATGAAACATAACCACAAAATATAACGCTACACACACAGTAAAGTTCTAAAGTATACTTTGATTGAAATCTGGTTAATTCACAGTAACACAAATTTTAATGCAACCGGATTGTAAAATATTTAAGATTTTTCCTGTTACAATTTATGATGTGTTGTCTGATCATAATCCAGAGTAATATCCTTTTCGGTACCAATATGACGTTAATAGGAAAAAAGGTATATTTATTGTTCTTTAACAATGTAATCAATTGAGATTTGAGTTGAAATATTTAAGGATTCATAAGATATCAGCGTAGTCGAACACCAGTTCAGTGAATTGACTTTAAATATTTACTACCTGGTAATATTCTATAAAAGCATAACTTCCAAATAGTGCAACCTAAAAAGGTAGTGAACGTTAATGTAAAAGGAATTTTACTGAAAACTTAATAATACTGCAATATATAAGTATTATTTGAAATTATCATAAAGACCTGATTGTAATGTAACTAGTATATCTGCGCAACCCTCAGCTCACGGGGGCGGTTTTTTTAACGGTTTTGTTTTTCCCGGGCCCTCCACTGCCAAATGGGTGAGCCCGTCGAAATTTAACAAAACCGTAGTCCAAATGTGAGGGTGCACATGTTAGTGATAAAAAGCCATTGGAAGCTAAACAATGAACATTGTAAAGGGAATGTAACCCTATGATCAATTGAAATAACTGATACATGTTCATGACTAATCAGAGGATCTATTGTTACCAAAGTTCGACGATAATTTTAAAATATTGTTAATAGTTTTTATATTCCCGTCCAGGGGGCGATGTAATATTGTTCCCTGTCCGCGACGTAATAACGTACTGTTTTCCTTTTCTATCGAAATACCAAGAGTTAAAAATATAATTTAACAACTGAGTCAATATTGTTCCCTGTCCGCGACGTAATAACGTACTGTTTTCCTTTTCTATCGAAATACCAAGAGTTAAAAATATAATTTAACAACTGAGTCAATGATCTGCGCTGCAGGTCAGCGAATATGTACGCCCAGGATAATGAGAGCGGCGTAACATTATCATCTGTATTTTGTTCTATATAAGAATGCACGCTCGTCTTTTTCTCTCTGTTCCCCTCTTCTTCTTTAGTCACGCGCCTTTCCGACAGCATCTTATTTTCTTCCATTTTGTTCAAATGAAATGAAATTCTATTCCAGTCAGGAATTTGTTTAATTGTGCCATTATTATCGCCAATTGCGATTACTGATATGACTTTTCTATAAATACTTTTTTCTTTCGCTCCAAAGTCGGGCTGAGATTGTTGTAATTTCTACGTATTTCGCCGGAATACGGCAAAAAATCCTTTGTTATGTTCAAAACTGTGAGATCAATGCATGAGATGTCAGGTGTATGTATAGAAAGCTTCTTTCGTTAAATGTTAAATAATAATTGTTTAATTTGGCATTTCTGCTTTCATTTCATAGTAACGATCATCAATCCCCAATGTATAAATGTTATAGATTTTGCTTTACTACATTTTTTCTTACGTTGCCAACGCGATACCCACGAAATTAAACTATTCTGAATTTTCTCGCGAGCCGAGAAGACAGTAATTTCCCTGAGATTATAGAAACCCAAACTAAACGTTTTACAGCACGCCACGAGTCTACCGACCTTCACTTCAAACAATAAAAAAGGTAAAAAAAGAACAGTATTAACTAAGGAGTGAAGTGACCTTTTTTTACGTAGTTGATAATATCGAGTGCAGTTTCGAAAAAAAAAAAAATTTTATTACAGATACTAAGAAAGTGATATGTATGTGGGTGTGAAATATTTAGGTTCATTTTGTTTTTCATTTAATAGATTTCCTTTTGATTGATTATTTAATTATTATCAATTATTAATATTATCATACGATGATGACAGGCGCCTCGCCCGACATCTCACCGTGCTTTTGTTCGCTTCCAGATCTCCGTAGACATTCTGCAAGCTCATACGAATATCTGCGATGCTCTGGTTTTCCAGCAGAAGAAACTCAGTGACAGCTCTCTCGTTGGAGAGCACCTCCTTTACATATGCCATTTTGAAAGCTACGTATGACGCCGCCACCTAGCGTAACTTCACGAAACTTTGGTGGGAATATTCCACGATGTCCCACAACAAATTCAGTCTTTTTGAACCGAAATTGTCCTAGAAAAGAATGTGTTGCATTACTTATTGAAGGCCTCTCGTAGACGCTGCGAGAAATGGTCATTACATGAGACTCACTTTTATTATTTGCTTCTGATACTGAGTTTTATTTACTCTAGTGACATTCTCCCTTTAATTGTGGATGAGAGTTGATTTCGGTGTCGGCCGGAAACGCAGTTTGCTAGCAGAAGAAGCCCTTGCGCTGCTTCATGATGTCCTCGAGGCGCAGGCGCTCCTTGGAGGTGAGCGGGCTGACCACCTTCTTGGGCTCTGGGTACGAGAAGCAGTTGCAGAAGACCATGTGCAGCCGCACGCCGTCCAGCGCCGTCGACTGCAGCATCTCCATCCTGCGCACCTCCTTGCAGAACTGCTTCCGGTGCTGCTGCTTCATGAAATGGTAACGCTGCCGGCATACTGCGTCGCTGAAAACAATATCAGCAGGTCCAGTATCTCCTCCGTTACACCCGTAAACTGTGGCTTCAGAAAAAAACAGTACACGGTGTAACGCGTCCTCTTATATTATTACGTTTTGTTATTGTTGTTGTTAGAAAAATCTTTATTCAGTCGGTCGTCGAAATTTTGAAATAAAAGTTATTGTGGATGTCGCATAATAAATATTTCGCGTGAAGCGCTGTTGCGACACGGGCAAAGATCAATTGTGGAAACTAAGCCACTGAATATTACAAATAATGTTATTAAAGAATATGACCGACTGACTGCATCAAATAAGAGGGCACGTACATTCGCGAATGAGTGGTCAAAAAAAAAAAAAAAAAAGCGTTAGTACCATGTAGGAAATATAGTTACGCTTGTACACACTCAAATGTATGCGAACATACGAACGGAATAGAGGCACATACATTTTGAGTGTAATCATACCCCCGTGGCCTGGATAAAAGGGATTACAATTACATGCATTTATTCATCTTAGAACGTAAATGCGTGGACTTCGAAACTGAATGAAAAGAAAGACTGCAGGTTCTGAATGTCGCGGCAAATATATTGAAATTGACGGTAGCGGCCACGAAAGGAAAAAGATGAGCACATTCACGTACCTCTATTGCTGAGCAGTGTCGCCGTGAAGATCGTCGCCTCCATCTAAATTCTCTGCATAAAATTAAAATAATAGTAATAATTTTCCAGAATTTCAGGAGCTGGGACCCATGGTATCACAAAAGACGAAATCGCTCTGCTTCAAAATCACTTCCATTATTTAACCCAATTTTATCAGTAAGAAAAGGCACAACACGTCTTAACACTAGGACAGGACAACAGCGAAAGGTAACTTATTCTAAAACTAATAAACGAAAAACTCAAAAAATGTTCAAATGTGTGAAATCTTATGGGACTTAACTGCTAAGGTCACCAGTCCCTAAGCTTACACACTACTTAACCTAAATTATCCTAAGGACAAACACACACACCCATGCCTGAGGGAGGACTCGAACCTCCGCCGGGATCAGCCGCACAGTCCATGACTGCAGCGCCTGAGACCGCTCGGCTAATCCCGCGCGGCATAACGAAGAGCGTAAAGCTTCTTTTGTTCAGCAAATGCTTTACGCATTAATCTCTGGTAGTTGAACTGGTGTCTATATATTCACAAAATTTTTTATATAATTCCTTTACAACGGGCCCGCGAAGCTATTAATGCTGATTGATATGTTGATGGTCGTTGAGTATAATGAAACTTCAATAACATTCAACATTACTACAAACGTAGCCACAGAGGCGAGGTACTTCAGGGAGGGAAGTTGCAAGCCAAACTATCCACAGACGAAAGCTATTAGCGACACAGTGATAGTCCAAATACACTGTGACACAAAAAAAAAAAAAAACAAAAAAAAAAACAGGCACCACGAAGGAATTTTCTGAATGCGACGGATATCGTAGGTGTGACGTAGACGTACAGGCAAACAAATGCCTGCAATTTCACAAAAACTGGATGATTTATTCAAGAGAAAGCGCTTCACAAACTGAGCAAGTCAATAACGCGTTGGTCCACTTATGTCCCTTCTGCAAGCAGTTCTTCTTCTTGGCGTTTACTGACAGATGCTTGCTGTCTTCCCGAGGCACATCATGCCAAACTCTGTCCAATTGTCGCGTTAGATAGTCAAAATCCTGAGCTGGTTGGAGAGCCGTACCCATAATGCTCCGAACGTTCTCGATTGAGGAGAGATCGGTGACCTTGCTGGGCAGAGATAGCGTTTGGCAAACACGAAGAGGTGCAGTAGAAACTTTAGCCTTGTGCGACCTGGTATTACCTTACTGAAATGTAAGCCGAGGACGGCTTGTAATGAAGGGCAACAAAAGGAAGCGTAGAATATCGTCGAAAGGTAAGGGTGCCGTGGATGAGAAGCAAAGGGGTCCTGCTATGAAAGAAAATAGCAGCTATACCGTCCCCAGCGAAACACTAAGAAAAGACTTAAAAAACAGTATTTATAAAGAAGAGACATTTAAAAATTGAATAATAAGTGGACACCAGCCGCTCAGGAGAACATACATTTTTCTCATATAACCGTGTTATAATAATTTCTCTGTGTAAGTTTCTAGGGCAAAGAAATATAAGAAAATTATCTAAAGAGACGACAGGATAGCCTCTTGTGTTAATTTTTTAGTCGTCTTCACTTCTTCTCTTGTCCTGGTTGCGTGTAGACGGACATCTTGCGAGTGCTGGCAAATGTAAGCATATTTGTACTAATTAAGCAGATAATATATTGATTTAATAATATTGTTCACTTTTAATTTGTAAGAGATGATCCCGATTTCATGTCCGCCTTCCTTGAATTAACCTGCATTCAAGTAATTTACAGTTCAACAATCGCAGCGGCCGATGCAGCCAACGACGCCATTACGTGGCGATATTAACTTGTAAAAATTAGCGGAAGCGAAAAACTCGCCCGCTATTATCCTAATATACATTTCTCTCCACAGCTGCCCGACGTTGCAGAAAGCACGTAGCTTTAAGATTCTTATTTCAGTACAACAGCCGAGAACCAGAGCCAGGACTCCGACTACAATGCAATGGTTAACGGAGGTAAGAAAAAATACTCTCGCGCGTGTGGGGGCCGCAATTGTAATTAATAACTAAAGATTTTTTGCTTTAAAGTGAACTGACTAGCCGAGGAAATTAATATGAAAAGTTTATTCCATTGTCCAACTTATATTCTCATGTTTTAAGATTCAGCGAGTCTAACGTTCATTTGTTGTTGTTGTTGTGGTCTTCAGTCCTGAGACTGGTTTGATGCAGCTCTCCATGCTACTCTATCCTGTGCAAGCTTCTTCATCTCCCAGTACCTACTGCAACCTACATCCTTCTGAATCTGCTTAGTGTATTCATCTCTTGGTCTCCCCCTACGATTTTTACCTTCCACGCTGCCCTCCAATACTAAATTGGTGATCCCTTGATGCCTCAGAACATGTCCTACCAACCGATCCCTTCTTCTGGTCAAGTTGTGCTAACGTTCATTAACGTAACAAATAATCTCCACTGAAGATTAATATTGTTAAAAAAGAGAACTTCACAAAAGCATTTAATTGTAAATCAAAATTGAATGAAATATCATTTTGATTTAGGCCCACCACGTAAGGCGGCAACAATCACCATTACGAATCAATTTCTGTAGTAAATAATAAATTAAATTACGACGGCCGACGGACGCGAGACAGCTGAGACCATCAATCCTGGTCCTCAGGCAGTACGGCAGGCGATAGTCGGGGCATCTCCTCACTCTCTTCGGCCTGGAATCTTGATTGGAGTTGAATTATTTTCAGTGATGAGTGCCGCTTTGAACTGAGCCCCAATCACCAGCGAAGACGTGTCTGGAGATACCCTGGACAGCAGTGAGATATCAACCTGACTGTCATCTCCCATACGGCCCGGTAACCAGGTGTGATGATCTGGTGAGACATTTCCTTTCATACCAGGAGCATTATGGGCACCGCCCTCCAACCAGTTCGGGATTTTGACTATCTAACGCGACAATTGGACAGAATTTGGCGCGTTGTCTCTCGGGAAGACATCCAGAATCTCTGTCAGTCAATGTCGAGACGAATAACTGCTTGCGTAACGCATTGTTGACTTCCTCAGTTTATGAAGCTCTCTTTCTTGAATAAATCATCCAATTTTTGTGAAATTGTAATCATTTGTTTGTCTGTGCATTTAAATCACATCTACCGATTTCCGTCCCATTCGTCGGATAATATCTTCGTGGTGCGTCTACTTCTTTTCTCTCTCTCTCTCTCTCTCTCTCTCTCGCGCGCGCGTGTGTTTTTTACAAGGTGCGACAATAAAGTAATGAGACTGATTTTCTTTGCAAAATGTGGCAACCCTGCAGGCTTGTGTAGGCACAATATCTTTGACCTTGGTCCATAAGCTGCTTCTATTCCAAGCGGCACAACGATGTAACTGCTCAGTCGTGAGTTGTGCAGTAATAAGTTAACACGTGTTTGTGTCTGTCGTCACGCAAATGGAACCGCATAATATTGCGCAATGGTATGCCATTTCTTTTTGCGTTAAATTGGGTGAAAACGCGACGACAACGTACGGTATGCTTCAGAAGGCTTTTGGAGAGGAGGTTATGTGAAGAGCTTTTTCGTTGGCATAAAATGTTTAGTGAAGGCAGAACGAATGTTGAAAATTAAGAAAGATGAAGGCCGCAGTGGACGACCATTAACCTCATGGACGGATGTCAACTTGGCCAGGGTGCGTGAACTCGTACGATCTGATAGAAGATTATCCGTGAAAATGATTGCAGAAGAACCGAACATCAATCGACAAACGGTTCATCTAATAATAACTGAAGATCTTGGTATGAGAAAGATTTGTGCAAAAATGGTCCCCAAAAATCTCACGCCACAACAGCGAGAAACACGGAAAAATGTGGCAGCCGATCTGTTAGAGCAAACGGAAATCAATCCAGAATTGTTGAGACGTGTTATCACTGGTGATGAAAGTTGGTGTTTTCAGTATGATCGAGAGACAAAACGCCAAAGTTCTCAACAGTGCTCAAAGAGATCACACAGACCAAAAAAAGCTCGCATGTCAAAGTCAAAAATCAAATGTATGCTTGTATGCTTCTTTGATTCCAAGGGAACTGTTCATAAAGAGTGGGTGCCTCGTGGACAAAAAGTTAACCAAAATTACTACAAAGAAATTTTAGAAAAACTTCGTAAAAGAGTTCTTCATGTCCGTGCCAACATTGCTGATAATTGGATTCTGCATCACGATAATGCGCCATCCCACACTGCTCTGTCAGTACAGCAATTTTTAACCTCAAAACAAATTTCAGTACTACCACAGCCACCTTATTCACCAGATATCGCTCCGTGCGCCTTTTTTCTATTTCCAACAGTCAAAACGGAGGTCAAGGGACACCTTTTTCAAACAACACAAACTGTCCAAAAAGCTGTGACGGGGGTCTTGGACGATATTACAGAAGATGAGTTCCAGAAATGTTACCATCAATGGCAGAAGCGCTGGAAAAAGTGTGTGCAATCAGAAGGGAACTACTTTGAAGGAGACAACACTAAACTTGACTAAAACGATAAGCAACTTTTCTTTTCACATCAGTCTCATTACTTTATTGTCGCACCTCGTAAGTGTAGATTGCGCAATACAATACTGCTATTAAAGGATCACTTTTCGAGACGCAGTAATTGTCTTCCATTGCGACACAGAAGTTTCATATTTCGGTGAAAGGTGCCTACAATCTTCCCCTGTAGCGGTGCAGAAGTGTGGCGCCCTGTGACGTCACCCTCGGGTTCAGCGACGCTTCAGACAGCATGGTGTCGATATATGCGAAAAAAAAGGCCAGAGGCCAGAAATTTGTCTCAGGTGTAAGGTGGGTTAATTATATCACACTGGCTCGAAATTGCACCAGACTTTGATAGGAAGATCGTCACACCCTCTCTTACCCACATTTCACCTCTTCTTATGACACCTCTGCGATGAATAGCAAAACCGCGATGTCCAACATTGACGACCAGGCGGGTGGCCGAGGCAATCCTTAGACAACATTCCGAATCCGCATGCGTACTAGCAGGCCCAAGAGCAGCAGTGTAGCCTACCTGCAGGAGCCTGGGTCTCTCGTCACAGCGTCTTTCTCTGTAGGTAAATTTTTACAAGTGATCAACAAAGGTGACCAGGTGGCACTGAAAGTGTTGCCAAACTGGTGGGTATTTGGGGAACCCTTTGCCATTTTATTCACACTTGTGTCGACGTCCCGCCCCTCTGTGATTATGCTCAGGAGGGCGGGAACAGGACAGCTGAAAAAGTATAAGCTGTTTTGAATCCCATTCACATTTTGTTGAATGGCTCTGAACGATCCCTCGTGGTTCCTAACTGCACACTAAAGCAAAAATTGTGGTCGTACTGTACTCCAAAGGGGTGCGATCACGGTCAGTAGGGTTGCTGGTCTAGAACGTCCGACCCCGATGGTGACGTCACAGGGCGACATAGTTCTGGATCATTACAGGGGAATGTTGTAGGTACTTTCAGCCAAGTTTCAGGCTTACACAATGCAATGGGAGATAATTACGGAGTATCGGAAAAGTGGTACTTTTAATGTGTTGTGCACTGTACTCTTTAACTGAAAGTTCCACAGCAAGTCGGAGTCCCCAACAACGTCTTTCTGTAGCGTGGCCAATGTCAATAGCCGAGGTCACTAACTCACTCCTGCACAGAGGAGTTCGACTCGGGGATAGCGGGCGCTACTCATGGCGATGGCAGAGGTCTCCACCATAACGTCAGGTCTGCAAAGGGAGTACAGGAAGGTAGACGTTATATCGCTCTTGATACCCAAACATAGTTGCTGGGGCAACAGTCCGGATGATTGACTGATCTGGCCTTGTAACACTAACCAAACCGGCCGTGCTGTGCTGGTACTGCGAACGGCTGAAAGCAAGGGGAAACTACAGTCGTAATTTTTCCCTAGGTCATGCAGCTTTACTGTATGGTTAAAGTAGTAAAGGAGTTTGATATTTGGGGAGCAAAATAACTTATGATGGTCGAAGTAGAGAGGATATAAAATGTACACTGGCAATGGCAAGGAAAGCGTTTCTGAAGAAGAGAAATTTGTTAACATCGAGTATAGATTTAAGTGTTAGGAAGTCGTTTCTGAAAGTATTTGTATGGAGTATAGCCATGTATGGAAGTGAAACGTGCACGATAAGTAGTTTGGACAAGAAGAGAATAGAAGCTTTCGAAGTGTGGTGCTACAGAAGAATGGGTAGATCACATAACTAATGAGGAGGTATTGAATAGAACTGGGGAGAAGGGGAGTTTGTGGCACAACTTGACTAGAAGAAGGGACCGGCTGGTAGGACATGTTCTGAGGCATCAAGGGATCACCAATTTAGTATTGGAGGGCATCGTGGAGGGTAAAAATCGTAGAGGGAGACCAAGAGGTGAATACACTAAGCAGATTCAGAAGGATGTAGGCTGCAGTAGGTACTGGGAGATGAAGCAGCTTGCACAGGATAGAGTAGCATGGAGAGCTCCATCAAACCAGTCTCAGACTGAAGACTACAACAACAACAACAACAACCCAAACATTTTGGCAAGCTCCTGGATTAAACCGCAAACCCTTCTACAGTGTCTCATGGAGTTACAGTAAGTGACACTGTTGATGGCGCTGCTCTCGTCGGAAGACAACGTTAAACTTAATGGCCTCCTAAGTGCTAGACTATAGGAGTTGTTGCCACCAGGTTACTCCTTTGTCTTTCCCTCGTCGTCATATGACACAAACATGACACCATACTACACACAGAAGGCCATTGCAGTTACCTACACTCATTAGATACATTTAAGATACGATTCTCACACTCCACAAGAAAAGATGCTATTGAGGAGACAGAAAATATGTTCCAAATACGCTGCTCGGGCTACTCCTCATTGTCTGCCAGCCAACGATTTCATAGCCTCTTTCTTTTTTTCTTTTTTATGGTGTGTCGCTGGAGTCTTCAAAAGCGCATTCTGGTTGTGGTCCACAACATTAGTCGCTTTCTTTATTGGGACACATCCACCAATGAGTTCGTCCTTATTCTCACTGCCAGAATTAGGTTGGCAATGAGAGCTAAGGCGGTGGTGTAAATTATCTAGACTTCGCGCCGATGTCCTGGATTAAACTGAATATCTCTTCAGAGTGTCTCACAGAATGATCGCATGTGACACTGTTGATGACGATCCATTCATTGCAAGGGAACGTTTAGCCCCCACTGATGCAGTTCAGAACGAATAGGTTATGCGGCGAGATCAGTTTTCATCCGTTCCTTTCACTTATCATGACACTACACCGTACTATACACATACCCTTTACAGGTTGTTTTGTTTTGTTTTCGGCCCAAAAATAACTAGAGTCATACGCGTCGATGTCAGAACTGTAGAACACGAAGACAAAGAGAAGAGTTAAAGACGATTACATGTTAATCGCAGTGGAGGGAAGAGAAGACAGTTAAAAACAGGGGCATGGAGAAAGGTCTATAAAATACGCCTAGAGAAACGGAGGTCCTGAACTAAAGATTATATGTCCTTCGACATATCGCTGCGATGGATAAAAAGTAAGGCCGGCCCCTGTGGCCGAGCGGTTCTAGGCGCTTCAGTCCGGAACCGTGTTGCTGCTACGGTCGCAGGTTCGAATCCTGTCTCGGGCATGGGTGTGCGTGATGTCCTTAGGTTAGTTAGGTTTAAGTAGTTCTAAGTCTACAGGAGTGATGACCTCAGATGTTAAGTCCCATGGTGCTCAGAGCCATTTGATAAAAAGTAAAACGCGGTCGACGGCCCGCGCGCCGTTTGCTAAAACGAGTCACCTACCATCAATACCTACTTAAGACAAATTTCTCACACTCTACAAGGAAGAGGACCATTGTGTGATGAAACCAAAAACCTTTTCCGAATAGGCAGCTGAAGCCAACCCTCAGCGTCGTCCAGCCAACAATGTCATATGCCTCTTCCTCTGCTTTGTTTTGTACTACGGCGTGTCACTGTAGGCTCCATAACCATGTGCCAACTGCTGGTGGTCCACTACACTAGCAGCTTTACCAGGACTTATCCACCAACGAATCCATCTGTAGACGGACCTATTGGAGGAAGAAATACTAATGGTGCAAGTTAATGATCACCAGACCTTGCGCCAGTGTACTGTATTAAATTAGAGGCCTTGTAATCTCCCCACGGAAAATTACCCTCTACCACGCAATAATTAATAATGGTCAATCAAATCATCCACATTTATTTACGTTTGAAAAGTATCTGATCAGATTTTCTAGTAATATATGCGCCGACAGCTCGTCGACGCCAAAGTATTTTTCTAGTACGTTTATTCTTTGGAACAACAGAGGTACAGAAATGTATGCTCCATGGTTATTATAGTTGGAGAAAGGAACAGCTTCGGAAGTATCGGTTGGAAGATTGTCGGATTGCTAAAGGAGATTTTATTTACTCTTCTTCGCGCTAAAGCGAGCTAGGAAAGTTTGTGCCGCTAGCGTGATAGATAAAGAAAAACCTGTAAAAGAAAATTACATGAGACTTGGAACCAACAGAAAACGGAACATGTACGAAAATGGATTCAATATACAATTTTCCTCAGAAATAAGGTTTGTGACCATTTTATTCTAGAGTGAATGACGAATGAGTTCTCTGTCTGAATCATTGATGATTGTCTGGGCCCTGTAATTAATTGGGAAGTTTCAGCTGTGACGAAGAGAGCCTGCAATCTCTGAGTTTTTTGAAATCGTCCAAAAAGGCTTCGTCCACATCTGAAATTTTAGATCTGTCGTAAACTGAACGAATTGTTCAAACGATCGATTTTCCCAACTGAATGCAGCGCTTAATAATAATAACAAATGTAAAGATCTTTTCTAGCAAGCCATCCGCTGAATATTAAGACGAAGGGCTCCACCAGAGATTCTACTAGGCTGATTTCACATAATTAATATATTTAAACTGTACACAGATAAAGGACAGAGAGAGAGAGAGAGAGTGAATGAAATTCGAGAAATTACTCAGAATCCTCCATTAGCATAATTGTTTGTCTGTCTTTTCACGGATCAGCCTAATAAGAAAACACGAAGCCCTGACTTTATTGTACCGATTTATGTGTGAGAGTGAAAGAGTAATAAAGGCGACAGATACACCTCTGTACAGACAAAACATTACACCAAGTTAGCCGCAAGCTGCATTCACATAGACTTTCATCATTTACAAAAGCAGAGTAAAGAATTCATTATAATGGCCAATCCGTGACAGGATACGTTTTTGGACGTTGTTAAAATAATTTTGTTCTCTGTTTAATGTGAACTACGACGAGACAACTTAACTTGGAAAAGAGAAGAAATACTCGCAGTCATATAAAGTCCATCTACAAATAAAAGCAGCACGCTGGGCGCAGAATTTAAAGGCCAGATCTATAATTTTTTTTTTTTTTTATTTTTTTCGAAAGCTTGCTAGTATTGATGAAGTAGACGTAGATTTGAACATTTACTAATTGTGTTCATGCCAGGTGCGGATTGATTGACCTGCCCTAGTTGCATTTACCTGTATAAGTACTATAAGAAAGTAGCCACAGAAGTATTCTTGTGTGAAGGGAGATATATACATATTGACTGTAGAACATTTATATGGTTTTAACTAGGGCAATGTTAAAGATGAGTCAAGCGGAGCGGAGCAACACGCAACAGCCTTCAGCTGTTAGCACTGATGATAATGAGGTAGTAAGAAGTGTTGTAGAACCGACCGCTATAGATAGTGCAATAGAACGCCCGGTAGACACGGCTGGAGATGTAACAGCAAGTACGCAACATGGATTAGATCCATTGGTTATTATCATGAGACAGATGCAGATGTTAACTGAGACCATGAATAATATGAATACGAAATTAGCCTCAGTTACTGAAGGGCAAAATCATTTGAATACGAAATTAGCCTCAGTTACTGAAGGGCAAAATCATTTGAATACGAAATTAGTCTCAGTTACGGATAGAGGCGAAGACAAAGGAACTTAAAGATCAGGCCGAAGAGACGGAACTAAAATTAACTGCACAAATAGAATTGGTGAAAGCTCAATGTGAGGAATCTACTCACCGCGTACGTGTAGAAATGAAGGAGTATGTGGCTATTAAGGTAGACACCGTACGGGAACAGGTGGAAATGGTTCCGCAATTAGTACAAAAGCAAGATGCCATGTCATGTGCAATTGTGCAACTTCCTGAATTGGCACGTACGCAGACGAACCTAAAGGAAAGTGTTGAACATCTGACCGAACGTCAAGACGTTATAGACCACCAAATTAATGTATTAACGGGTAAATTATCCGAAATCACATTAGAAAACAAAAGGCTAATGTGTGAAAACGTTGAGCAAAATGTTAAAGCAGCATTCCAGACTCTATGCGGCAAACAGGAAGAGAATTTGTTTGCGAAAGGACTTGAGGAAGTGCGACAGCAGTTAGGTGCTGATTTCGAGCATTGGAAACAAACGATAGAAGAGTCGATACGTGTTTCACAACAAGGCTCAAAACAAATGAATACTGGCCAGCAGCAGAAGTTGGCAGCGTCTGTAGAGCCAGTTACTGCACATTCGCACACGATACCGACTTGTGTGAGTAACTCGAATATTAAATTGCCACGAGCTAGTTGTTCGCGTGAAGTTTTGTCTGACGGAGATTACGAAAGCCTTTGCCATGCCGAAGAAAAAATGATAAAGCATCGGCAATTCCAGATTTTTAACACTGACAAAAGGGGGGTCCATCCGATTGTTTTTATCCGAAGTTTTAGAGGAGTGCTACCCAGAAATTGGTCGGAGTGGCAGAAAATCAGTTTCGTGACTGGGTATATACAAGGTTCGGGGGCGATCTGGGCCTCGGACATGACTGCTGTATGCTCGACATATGACGATTTTGAGAAAGCGTTTTTAGCAAAGTTCTGGTCAGAAGGGGTACAGGAACGCCTAAGGCAGGAGGTGCTCTACCCAGAGCCTTTCTCTTTTTCAAAAGGAAGCCTTAGGAAGTATTTTGAAAAATATATAAACAAAACTAGATATTGGGACAGACCTATGCCTTTGCCAGACATAACAAACATACTTAAGGCAAGATTACCAACTAACATCCGGAATCAATTAATTTACGGGAACGATAAAGACTTGGAGTCGTTCCTCACGACGTTAGATCATATAGACATTATAGAAGAGAGCAACCAGAAAGCCCGTAACAACAGATTCCAATATAGGGAGATAGAACGTCCGCCAAATGGTAGGCAAGGGAACGCACAGAGATCGATAAATAGTGGAGAAACCCCTCAAAATCTCAATAATAATACCGGCAATAGTCTTGCGAGGGGCTATCCAAGGAACAACAGGAATGGGAAACGATACAATCCCGTATGGGGGAACGAAAGGAATTTCAGACCGCAAGCCTGGAACAATAACAGTAATAGAAAGTGGAATCAACCGGGGGGAATAGATTCAAATAACCAACATCAGTGGGGACGGACATCTACGAATCAACCGGTAATTACCGAAGTGACGGACGATGTCAACCACCAGGCGAATCAAAATCCAACAAACTTGTAAGGACCCACTCGTGCCCCGGAGCAGCGGTCAACAATTGGTTGAGGGGCAACAGGATATGTGTACCCATGCTAACGTATAATGATGGACGATTACTGGCAGATGAATTGACCGAGGACTTAGAACTCCAAGATGAGGAGAAGGAACAGGTGGCAGTAGCCGAAGTGCAAGTCATTTTGGAGACTGTACCTATAGTGGCGGTTTTGGACACAGCTGCAACCACGAATGTTATTTCGGAGGCTCTATTCAAGATCAGAAATATAAGACGAGTACCAATTTTTCCAGTTCAAAATTGCAGAATAATAGGCGCCGTTGGGGCTAGATCGGCTAATGTAAAAGTGCAGTCACTACTTAGTGTAGAAGTCGGAAATGTAGCAATATTAAGCACATTCCTTGTTGTAAAAAATTTGGTGGTAGACTGCATTATAGGAGTCGACAGCCTACGTCAATACGGATGCAGAATAGATTTTAAACAGGAAAAATTTGGTTAAACGTAAATAAACAAGAAATTGAGTTGGACTTGTTGAAAAAGGAAAGCCTTACCAGAAAATATAATAGTGGGATCGGTGTGCAAGTAATCAGGACTGCACAAAATTCTAAACAGCACGTAAATAATGAGTTCCAAGTCAAAGGAGATTTCGGTCAATTAGTGTATGAGAAGTTAAATGAATCCGACTGCATTATTGAAGGGCAGAAGAAGCAGCTCAAAGAATTATTATTAGCGTATGAAAACGTGTTTGATGAAAGGCCAGGAGTTATTAATGGATACATATGCCATCTCTACGTTAAGCCGCACGAAACGTATTGTAGAACTTTCTATCCTGTTCCCTGGAGGTTAAAGGCTGAAGTTCAAAAAGAAATAGATCGCATGTTGAAGTGGGGTTTGATCGAACCCTCTACAAGCCCATACTGCTCCCCATTGTTTGTCGTGCCAAAAGCGAAATGAACGCTCGTAAAAAACATAATAATAAACTGTGTGTGTGTAGTGATAGAAACCTTTAAATTGAAATAGTTAATCAGTGACATAGAGTATAGAAATAGTGACTAACTATTATTATCGAGTGTTGTAAAGAAGATAGTGGAGATAGGCTTCACCTGTGGTTTGGGTGAACATAGAACTTTAGCATTGCTAATGTCATCAAGAATGATTAAGGATCTAACTGACCTTCAAGAAGAATGAAATGTTTCCCGCAAATGACGAGGAATAATCAAAAGAGGTTCCGAGTGAATATTCATATATAATCTCATGTGAACGCTTACATGTGTAAACGTGTGAAGGGATGTGTTGTGGTAGTGAATCGTGAGTGACGGTTAACGCCGCAAAGATAATTTCCCGCGCCAAACAGTTGACGTCGGCGCGAGAATTAAAATCGATATAGACGATACAGATATGCTTTGTAAGAGACTCGCACCAAAAGCGAGGATAAACTCATTCATGTTGAACTCTAAAAGGAATAGGTGTTATAATTAGAAGTTAAGAGTTTTTAATTTATTAATGAATGATTAAAGAAAGTAATATTCATAGATTCAGTAGTAATTTAATGGTTCGTGTTCGTTTGGGAATTTTGTGTGAAAAAATCCATTTCTGTATATGAGCATGGATGAACACCGTATGAATCAGAGAGTAATTGAAAGAAGCGAATCCGCATTCCTCAATGCTAATAACTTTTACATTTCAGCACTCAAGCGAAGAAATATATGTATTTAGAATAAAAAGTTTTGAGTATAGCTAAATTATATGACTTATCAAGGAAATATAGATGATGTCTTGGTATAAAATGAACTACACTTTCCATTATTCGATGATTTGAATCCAAAATCTATAGTAAGTTACATGAATCCTTTAAATTACGAAGAACAAATCAGTGATAGAAAATGTGTTAGAACTTTTGGACTTATAAGCACAAGTGGGGAGGCAAAGTCAAAAGGAGTATTCAAAAGGGAGTAAATCGGATGATGCTTTTGGCAACATCATTAGTTAATGGTTGAATTCCTTTAAGTACGTCGTAACAAAAAGGAAGGATTTTGCTTTCAAAAAGGAGAATCTTGGACGGTGCAACCTAATCAGTTCTCTTACAGGAAGAGTTTTCCTTTTGGTCATTGCTAATTCTTCTGGAATGAATGTTGCATGTGAATTCGAGTATCCCTGTTCCTTCTACTCTTCCCATTGTGGGCCGCGTAGAAGATCAACTACAGAGGGGGCCGCGTAGAAGACCGACTACAAATGTGGACGTCGGGGACATGCAAGACCCGGGGGAGTTTAGCACCGCAAGATATTGTACCAGGAGCAAGATTGTAAAACGAGAATTCACGTTATTTATTGTAAAACGTTTTTTTCGCTAGAGGCACAAACCACTCTTCTCCAAATCGTGATACAAATTGATCCCTGTCTTTCCTTTAGAGATCTATTTCAAAATTATATTTTTTTTCTTCTATAGGCTTTCCTATCTTCTATGTACCGTAGGCTGGGGGTCTAGGCTTAAAAGGTTTTCCAAGGTTTCCCTGCTTAAGAAAGTTCCCGAATGGGTAGACCCTGACATCAGTTCATGACAGATCATCTTCCTTGGTTGTGCACAGCAAATATAACACCTAGATGCACGTAAAAGCAATACAGCCGCGGTACCGGTCTCTTCATTTCTTCTGTCTTCAACATTTCTTTTCTTCGTCTGTCTCAAATATAATATTCCTTTTCAGTCGGAGGACTGACAATCATCACTTCCGGGTTATCCACGCTAATAGATAGCTCGCGAAGTGTGTTCGGTGAATCAAAATTGAGCTCTTAAACTTCGCTCGCTGCGATGGGCATTGTAATCTCCCCACGGAAAATTACCCTCTACCACGCAATAATTAATAATGGTCAATCAAATCATCCACATTTATTTACGTTTGAAAAGTATCTGATCAGATTTTCTAGTAATATATGCGCCGACAGCTCGTCGACGCCAAAGTATTTTTCTAGTACGTTTATTCTTTGGAACAACAGAGGTACAGAAATGTATGCTCCATGGTTATTATAGTTGGAGAAAGGAACAGCTTCGGAAGTATCGGTTGGAAGATTGTCGGATTGCTAAAGGAGATTTTATTTACTCTTCTTCGCGCTAAAGCGAGCTAGGAAAGTTTGTGCCGCTAGCGTGATAGATAAAGAAAAACCTGTAAAAGAAAATTACATGAGACTTGGAACCAACAGAAAACGGAACATGTACGAAAATGGATTCAATATACAATTTTCCTCAGAAATAAGGTTTGTGACCATTTTATTCTAGAGTGAATGACGAATGAGTTCTCTGTCTGAATCATTGATGATTGTCTGGGCCCTGTAATTAATTGGGAAGTTTCAGCTGTGACGAAGAGAGCCTGCAATCTCTGAGTTTTTTGAAATCGTCCAAAAAGGCTTCGTCCACATCTGAAATTTTAGATCTGTCGTAAACTGAACGAATTGTTCAAACGATCGATTTTCCCAACTGAATGCAGCGCTTAATAATAATAACAAATGTAAAGATCTTTTCTAGCAAGCCATCCGCTGAATATTAAGACGAAGGGCTCCACCAGAGATTCTACTAGGCTGATTTCACGTAATTAATATATTTAAACTGTACACAGATAAAGGACAGAGAGAGAGAGAGAGAGAGTGAATGAAATTCGAGAAATTACTCAGAATCCTCCATTAGCATAATTGTTTGTCTGTCTTTTCACGGATCAGCCTAATAAGAAAACACGAAGCCCTGACTTTATTGTACCGATTTATGTGTGAGAGTGAAAGAGTAATAAAGGCGACAGATACACCTCTGTACAGGCAAAACATTACACCAAGTTAGCGGCAAGCTGCATTCACATAGACTTTCATCATTTACAGAGTAGAATTCATTATAGCCTCTCCACAACGTCTCAACACCAGCGAGCGTTCGGATCATGGCTGTACCGTGGGTGAAGGCGTTGCAGTGTCTAGCCGCCACCCTGGACAGTAAGCTAATTTCGCAGCCTCACATCGACTGCACATGAGTAAAGACAGCTGTGCGGCTCACATTTCTGAACCTGCTCCTCAGCCTTGTTCCCAAACCATCTCCACAGATGGACAAGACCTTACGGAACAAGTACACCACGCTGCTGTGGCCAGTGTTGAAGTAGTGTGGGTAGAGAAGAACGAACCTGCCCACGGAATTCGTAACAGCACCGTTCCACCAGTTTTGTGGAGTGCAATATCCCTGACATTGCTTTCACCATACAGCCAGATTATTGTACGAGAAAGCCAGAAATTGTAACAACATTCACAGATAAGTGGCCAATAGATAAATTTAGCATTTTTAGCTTCAAGTACTGTTTCTAGTGTTGCGTATCTTGGATGTTTAGACTACCAGGACAGTATTGATGTAGGTAGCTCAACTACGTAGGCATCATCGACTTTACTAAATCAACACAGTTTTAATCTGCCAGGAAGTTTCAATTTATCAGTTAGTTTGTGATTAGTAAATCCATCAATCGTGGGAAACCGTCCTTATAACACACTGAACTACACTACTGGCCATTAAAATTGCTACACCACGAAGATGACGTGCTACAAACGCCAAATTTAACCGACAGGAAGGAGATGCTGTGATATGCAAATGATCAGCTTCACAGAGCGTTCACACAAGGTTGGTGCCGGTGGCGACACCTACAACGTGCTGACATGAGGAAAGTTTCCAACCGATTTCTCATGTACAAACAGCAGTTGACCGGCGTTGCCTGGTGAAACGTTGTTGTGATGCCTCGTGTAAGGAGGAGAAATGCGTACCATCGCGTTTGCGACTTTGATAAAGGTCGGATTGTAGCCAATCGCGATTGCGGTTTATCGTACCGCGACATTGCTGCTCGCGTTGGTCGAGATCCAATGACTGTTAGCAGAATATGGAATCGGTGGGTTCAGGAGGGTAATACGGAACGCCGTGCTGGATCTCAACGGCCTCGTATCACTAGCAATCCAGATGACAGGCATCTTATCCGCATGGCTGTAACGGATCGTGCAGCCACGTCTCGATCCCTGAGTCAACAGATGGGGACGCTTGCAAGACAACAACCATCTGTACGAACAGTTCGACGACATTTGCAACAGCATGGACTATCAGCTCGGAAACCATGGCTGCGGTTACCCTTGACGCTGCATCACAGACAGGAGTGCCTGCGATGGTGTACTCAACAACGAACCTGGGTGCACGAATGGCAAAACGTCATTTTTTCGGATGAATCCAGGTTCTGTTTACAGCACCATGATGGTCGCGTCCGTGTTTGGCGACATCGCGGTGAACGCACATTGGAAGCGTGTATTCGTCATCGCCATACTGGCGTATCACCCGGCGTTATGGTATGGGGTGCCATTGGTTACACGTCTCGGTCACCTCTTGTTCGCATTGACGGCACTTTGAACAGTGGACGTTACATTTCAGATGTGTTACAACCCGTGGCTCTACCCTTCATTCGATCCCTGCAAAACTCTACATTTCAGCAGGATAATGCACGACCGCATGTTGCAGGTCCTGTACGGGCCTTTCTGGATACAGAAAATGTTCAGCTGCTGCCCTGGCCAGCACATTCTCCAGATCTCTCACCAATTGAAAACGTCTGGTCAATGGTGGCAGAGCACCTGGCTCGTCACAATACGCCAGTCACTACTCTTGATGAACTGTGGTATCGTGTTGAAGCTGCATGGGCAGCTGTGCCTGTACACGCCATCCAAGCTCTGTTTACCGAGCGAGGTGGCGCAGTGGTTAGCACACTGGACTCGCATTCGGGAGGACGACGGTTCAATCCCGTCTCCGGCCATCCTGATTTAGGTTTTCCGTGATTTCCCTAAGTCGCTTCAGGCAAATGCCGGGATGGTTCCTTTGAAAGGGCACGGCCGATTTCCTTCCCCATCCTTCCCTCACCCCGAGCTTGCGCTCCGTCTCTAATGACCTCGTTGTCGACGGGACGTTAAACACTAATCTCCTCCTCCTCCAAGCTCTGTTTGACTCAATGCCCAGGCGTATCAGGGCCGCTATTAAGGTCAGATGTGGTTGTTATGGGTGCTGTTTTCTCAGGATCTATGCACCCAAATTTTGTGAAAATGTAATCATATGTCAGTTCTAGTATAATATATTTGTCCAATGACTACCTGTTTATCATCTGCATTTCTTCTTGGTGTAGCAATTTTAATGGCCAGTAATGTATGACACTTAAAATACACAGCTCATTGTTTCCACGCTCATTGTTTCCACGGTGGTTGGCATACAAGCACTTTCGTAGTAGAAGAAAACTCTAATGGTCCTGACCTTAGATGCAACTTCACGAAACGAGAATCAGCTGAATAAAAATGCTAAAACATTCACGTTACATGTGAATGGCTGACCACTTAATAAAAAGCAAAGGCCGAGCTATCCACTAAGGTATCATTTCTGTCCTCTCCTCAACACTTTAGGTAGGAGGTCAGACACATGAAAAACTTAAAAAAATGCATGCTACACTCTAGCTATTGGCGACTAGAACGGTGGACAGGTCTCCACTCAAGCTGAGTCTTGCCCTAATGTCAGCATATGAAACACTTGCAAATAGTGAACCAATAGTTAGGTGTGAAACATAGTGACCATCAACTACTTCGTAAGCCTGTAGCGAATGTGAAAAAATCTCCTATATTCCCGATGTTTTATATTGTAACACCAGCAGAATTGACAGGAAAATCAAAATCTTTATGTGTTATTGTATTTGTACTGTATTCCACTTTGGGAGACAAATCCTCGATTTATTGTATACGTGTGTTGCCTGTTTTGTCGGACGCATCCGTCAGAAAAGATACCACTGTTTATTGCTACAACGGTCATAAATATCAATATTTCGAGGAGGTGCTGACTTCAGCTGCAGTTGGAAACTGAAATACTTCAGTGGCGTAGGTTGAAAATTTGTGCCAGACTGGGATTTGACCCCCGGATTTCCCACTTCATGTGACTGGTCACCTTAACTGCTTCAGCTACCCAAGCATGCTTCTCGTTCGATCCAAATACTCAACGTACTGCACACGACCAACAAGGGATGGCCTAATCCGATATTTCGAAACCTACACCGAATTCTTTTATACAGGAAGAATACACCAAAAGAAACACTATCAGAAATTTAGCTGCAAAAACGCATTGCAAGAATTTTTTTAAACGTTGAAAACCGCCAAAATCGTAGCTCCATAGGCGGCTAGAGAAATGTATACGCCTACTCTAACCGTAGCAGACAGCGCTCATACAACATGGCAGGTGTATCGTCTTGATTGACAGTCATTGGTAAACAGATAACACGTCACAACACGCCCATAATTTGTGAAGTGAATTTTAGTTTCCTTCGATAGGCTTCTTCGAACAATTTAAACAGATTCAGGAAATTATACGGAAAAAGAAAGACACAAAATTACGACGTTTACGTTAAGGAAACGTGTAGAGGAGATGTCATAAATATGTAATACTATAGATAAACTCGTAGCTGACGTCAAAGCGAGCCTTCTTGTTATCTCCTAAAATTCTGTGTATAAAGATAGTCAGGTTTCGTGCGAGAACTGCGTGCAAACTGCACTTTATCTTTTGAAGCGAAAAAACACGGAGTTGCTTTGTAATCGATATGTTATGACACATTCGCATACAACCATATCACTGGATTACGTAGCAGCGGATAACTGTTTCCACAGTTTATGTTTCTCTTCAGAAACCCGAAAACAAATTACGTCCAAAAATTTTAAATAATATTACCGTTTAGTTGCAAAAACCTTATAGCTGATATAAAAAAATAACTGTTTCCACAGGGTATGTTTCTCTTCAGAAACCCGAAAACAAATTACGTCCAAAAATTTTAAATAATATTACCGTTTATTTGCAAAAACCTTATAGCTGATATAGAAAAATATGGGAAAATGGGAGACAGTAAGTTTCAATATTGCATATGAAACGTCTTCTTACCAGTTGCAGAAAATAATTCTTTGGACTCTTGGCCTGGACTTTAACAACACCTCTGTCTTTAGGAGGACGACGAAAAGACTGTTACTATAATTTGGATTCCACCCGGAAACAACAGTGTGATTCAGCGTCTCGCAAAGATTTTTCGAGAATGTAAAGCATTTTTCAGTATATAATCAGACAATATAATTTCCGACAGCTCTTTGTCATTTCAGGTTTATCAGCGGAACAGTATTGTTAAACTTCAGCCATTTGTTCATTGATAGTTTGCATCATCATAGTTTACGAACTTGATCAAGTATGCCTGATACGACGCGCAGGGTAGCAGCGCGGCCTAAGGCGTCTTCTCGCGATCCGTGCGGCTCCCTCGTCGGAAGTTCGAGTCCTCCCTCTGGCATGGGTGTGTGTGTGTGTTGTCCATAGCATAAGTTAGTTTAAGTTATATTAAGTAGTGTGCAGGCTTAGGGGCCGATGACCTCAGCAGTTTGCTCCCATTAGACCTTACCACAAATTTCCAGTTTATGCCTGATATGCAGGAGACTATGCAGAACAATGGCCGCGACCATTTCTTACTCCATCTCACTTTTGTCTAAATAAAAGCAGTAATTACTACGAAATGCCTGGATGCTTTAATTTTTCTTTCAACAGGTGTGTCTAGTGGAAGGAAAAAGTTTGTTTTCATCACCTTATACATATGCCGCAATTTTGTGATGAGTACAGGAACTGTTTCGTTGTTAGTACCTTATTGAAAAATTATCATAAGTAGTTGGTTACAGAAGTAGTTATAAAATGTTTTATGTCAACAAATTAATATCCAAATTGATGGAAGTTGTCTGTAATGTAACACCATACACTGCCTCAATTTCCTTTCCTCTTCTATTCACTTGTGCAAAGTCTACCTGTACAACAGTTTAGCTATTGATATGAACTACAAGTTTCTTATCTATATAAAAGATAGTAGTGGGACAACAAGGACGTCAGGACATTTTGTTAGTGCAGGTTGCCTACATCAGGGGCAGGTATGCACTCAGGGGCAAACCTATTGTTCTCCTTTGATTCACAGGTACTTAACCTATTGTTCTCCTTCGATTGACAGGTACTTAACCTATTGTTCTGCTAAAAGGATCCTTCCTTTTGATTGACAGGAACTTAACCTATTGCATACCCACCCCCTCCCCCTTCACCCCCTCCCCCCTCAGGAAACCTCACCCCTCACTGCTACAGGTAAACTTTCACATCTGAGTTACTGAA
This sequence comes from Schistocerca piceifrons, assembly GCF_021461385.2. Taxonomy (NCBI): domain Eukaryota; kingdom Metazoa; phylum Arthropoda; class Insecta; order Orthoptera; family Acrididae; genus Schistocerca; species Schistocerca piceifrons. The sequence goes on along the minus strand of NC_060139.1, from coordinate 929,829,667 downwards.
TAGCCCCTCTCACTCTTATCAATTTGGTTCACTACTTAATTACATAGATCAATTAATTAACCTCCCCCTCTGGTAAACCCCCTCCCCTCCCACCCTCCCTCCTAGAAATTGCCAGGAAAAAGAAACAGTATGATCGAGCATTTGAATAGAATTCGATTGCAGTGTATGGAATATTGTTCAAAGAATTTAGGTGTTGTGTGGACTACTGTTTATTTAAACAATTTAGAGGATTCAAGGCAGTGTATGGAATATACAGAAACTGGTGAAGAGGAAGGATCTCATAACAGGAAATTCAAGTGTGTTGTTGTTGTGGTCTTCAGTCATGAGACTGGTTTGATGCAGCTCTCCATGCTACTCTATCCTGTGCAAGCTTCTTCATCTCCCAGTACCTACTGCAACCTACATCCTTCAGAATCTGCTTAGTGCATTCATCTCTTGGTCTCCCTCTACGATTTTTACCCTCCACGCTGCCCTCCAATACTAAATTGGTGATCCCTCGATGTCTCAGAACATGTCGTACCAACCGATCCCTTCTTCTAGTCAAGTTGTGCCACAAACTCCCCTTCTCCCCAATTCTATTCAATACCTTCTCATTAGTTATGTGATCTACCAATCTAATCTTCAGCATTCTTCTGTAGCACCACATTTCGAAAGCTTCTATTCTCTTCTTGTCTGAACTATTTATCGTCCATGTTTCACTTCCATACATGGCTACACTCCATACAAATACTTTCATAAACGACTTCCTGACACTTAAATCAATACTCGATGTTAACAAATTTCTCTTCTTCAGAAACGCTTTCCTTGCCATTGCCAGTCTACATTTTATATCGTCTCTACTTCGACCATCATTAGTTCTTTTTCTCCCCAAATAGAAAAACTCCTTTACTACTTTAAGTGTCTCATTTCCTAATCTAATTCCCTCAGCATCACCTGATTTAATTCGATTACATTCCATTATCCTCGTTTTGCTTTTGTTGATGTTCATCTTATACCCTCCTTTCAAGACACTGTCCATTCCGTTCAACTGCTCTTCCAAGTCCGTTGCTGTCTCTGACAGAATTACAATGTCATCGGCAAACATCAAAGTTTTTATTTCTTCTCCATGGATTTTAATACCTACTCCGGACTTTTCTTTTGTTGCCTTTACTGCTTGCTCAATATACAGATTGAATAGCATTGGGGAGAGGCTACAACCCTGTCTCACTCCCTTTTTCACTCCCTTCCCAACCACTGCTTCCCTTTCATGTCCCTCGACTCTTATAACTGCCATCTACTTTCTGTAAATAGCCTTTCGCTCCCTGTATTTTACCCCTGCCACCTTCAGAATTTGAAAGAGAATATTCCAGACAACATTGTCAAAAGCTTTCTCTAAGTCTACAAATGCTAGAAACGTAGGTTTGCCTTTCCTTAATCTTTCTTCTAAGATACGTCGTAGGGTCAGTATTGCCTCACGTGTTCCAACATTTCTACGACATCCAAACTGGTCTTCCCTGAGGTCAGCTTCTACCAGTTTTTCGATTCGTCTGTAAATAATTCGCTTTAGTATTTTGCAGCTGTGACTTATTAAACTGATAGTTGGTAATTTTCACATCTGTCAACACCTGCTTTCTTTGGGATTGGAATTACTATACTCACCTTGAAGTCTGAGGGAATTTCTCCTGTCTCATACGCTCCTGGAAATAGAAAAAAGAACACATTGACACCGGTGTGTCAGACCCACCATACTTGCTCCGGACACTGCGAGAGGGCTGTACAAGCAATGATCACACGCACGGCACAGCGGACACACCAGGAACCGCGGTGTTGGCCGTCGAATGGCGCTAGCTGCGCAGCATTTGTGCACCGCCGCCGTCAGTGTCAGCCAGTTTGCCGTGGCATACGGAGCTCCATCGCAGTCTTTAACACTGGTAGCATGCCGCGACAGCGTGGACGTGAACCGTATGTGCAGTTGACGGACTTTGAGAGAGGGCGTATAGTGGGCATGCGGGAGGCCGGGTGGACGTACCGCCGAATTGCTCAACACGTGGGGCGTGAGGTCTCCACAGTACATCGATGTTGTCGCCAGTGGTCGGCGGAAGGTGCACGTGCCCGTCGACCTGGGACCGGACCGCAGCGACGCACGGATGCACGCCAAGACCGTAGGATCCTACGCAGTGCCGTAGGGGACCGCACCGCCACTTCCCAGCAAATTAGGGACACTGTTGCTCCTGGGGTATCGGCGAGGACCATTCGCAACCGTCTCCATGAAGATGGGCTACGGTCCCGCACACCGTTAGGCCGTCTTCTGCTCACGCCCCAACATCGTGCAGCCCGCCTCCAGTGGTGTCGCGACAGGCGTGAATGGAGGGACGAATGGAGACGTGTCGTCTTCAGCGATGAGAGTCGCTTCTGCCTTGGTGCCAATGATGGTCGTATGCGTGTTTGGTGCCGTGCAGGTGCGCGCCACAGTCAGGACTGCATACGACTGAGGCACACAGGGCCAACACCCGGCATCATGGTGTGGGGAGCGATCTCCTACACTGGCCGTACACCACTGGTGATCGTCGAGGGGACACTGAATAGTGCACGGTACATCCAAACCGTCGTCGAACCCATCGTTCTACCATTCCTAGACCGGCAAGGGAACTTGCTGTTCCAACAGGACAATGCACGTCCGCATGTATCCCGTGCCACCCAACGTGCTCTAGAAGGTGTAAGTCAACTACCCTGGCCAGCAAGATCTCCGGATCTGTCCCCCATTGAGCATGTTTGGGACTGGATGAAGCGTCGTCTCACGCGGTCTGCACGTCCAGCACGAACGCTGGTCCAACTGAGGCGCCAGGTGGAAATGGCATGGCAAGCCGTTCCACAGGACTACATCCAGCATCTCTACGATCGTCTCCATGGGAGAATAGCAGCCTGCATTGCTGCGAAAGGTGGATATACACTGTACTAGTGCCGACATTGTGCATGCTCTGTTGCCTGTGTCTATGTGCCTGTGGTTCTGTCAGTGTGATCATGTGATGTATCTGACCCCAGGAATGTGTCAATAAAGTTTCCCCTTCCTGGGACAATGAATTCACGGTGTTCTTATTTCAATTTCCAGGAGTGTACATCTTGCTCACCAGATGGTAGAGTTTTGCTAGGCCTGGCTCTCCTAAGGCTGTCAGTAGTTCTAATGGAATGTTGTCTACTCCCGGGGCCTTGTTTCGACTTAGGTCTTTCAGTGCTCTGTCATACTCTTCACACAGTATCATGTCTCCCATTTCATCTTCATCTACCTCCTCTTCCATTTCCATAATATTGTCCTCAAGAACATCGCCACTGTATAGACCCTCTATATACTCCTTCCACCTTTCTGCTTTCCCTTCTTTGCTTAGAACTGGGTTTCCATCTGAGCTCTTGATATTCATGCATGTGGTTCTCTTTTCTCCAAAAGTCTCTTTAATTTTCCTGTAGGCAGTATTTATCTTACCCCTCACGATATAAGCCACCACATCCTTACATTTGACTTCTAGCCATCCCTGCTTAGCCATTTTGCACTTCCTGTCGATCTCATTTTTGAGACGTTTGTATTCCTTTTTGCCTACTTCACTTACTGCATTTTTGTATTTTCTCTTTTCATCAATTAAATTCAATATCTCTTCTGTTACCCAAGGATTTCTACTAGCCCTTGTCTTTTTACCTACTTGATCCTCTGCTGCCTTCACTATTTCATTCCTCAAAGCTACCCATTCTTCTTCTACTGTATTTCTTTCCCCCATTCCTGTCAATTGAACCCTCATGCTCTCCCTGAAACTCTGTACAACCTCTGTTCTTTCAGTTTATCCAGGTCCCATCTCCTTAAATTCTCACCTTTTTGCAGTTTCTTCAGTTTTAATCTACAGTTCATAACCAATAGATTGTGGTCAGAGTCCACATCTGCCCTTGGAAATGTCTTACAATTTAAAATCTGGTTCCTAAATCTCTGCCTTACCATTATGTAATCTATCTGAAACCTTTTGGTATTTCCAGGGTTCTTCCATATATACAACGTTCTTTCATGATTCTTGAACCAAGTGCTAGCTATGATTAAGTTATACTCTGTGCAAAATTCTACCAGGCGGCTTCCTCTTTCATTTCTTAGCCCCAATCCATATTCACCTACTACGTTTCCTTCTCTTGCTTTTCCTACTATCGAATCCAGTCACCCGTGACTATTAAATTTTCGTCTCCCTTCACTACCTGAATAATTTCTTTTATCTCATCATACATTACATCAATTTCTTCATCATCTGCAGAGCTAGTTGGCATATAAACTTGTACTACTGTAGTAGGCGTGGACTTCGTGTCTATCTCGGCCACAATAATGCGTTCACTATGTTGTTTGTAGTAGCGTCACCGCACTCCTATTTTTTATTCATTATTAAACCTACTCCTGCATTACCCCTATTTGATTTTGTATTTATAACCCTGTATTCACCTGACCAAAAGTCTTGTTCCTCCTGCCACCAAGCTTCACTAAGTCCCACTATATCTAACTTTAACCTATCCATTTCCCTTTTTAAATTTTCTAATCTACCTGCCCGAATAAGGGATCTGACATTCCACGCTCCGATCCGTAGAACGCCAGTTGTCTTTCTGTTGATAACGACTTCCTCTTGAATAGTCCCCACCTGGAGATCCGAATGGGGGACTATTTTACCTCCAGAATATTTTACCCAAGAGGACGCCATCATCATTTAATCATACAGTAAAGCTGCATGTCCTCAGGAAAAATTACAGCTGTAGTTTCCCCTTGCTTTCAGCCGTTCGCAGTACCACAACAGCAAGGCCGTTTTGGTTAGTGTTACAGGGCCAGATCAGTCAATCATCCAGACTGTTGCCCCTGCAACTATTGAAAAGGCTGCTGCCCCTCTTCAGGAACCACACGTTTGTCTGGCCTCTCAACAGATACCCCTCCGTTGTGGTTGCACCTACGGTACGGCTATCTGTATCGCTGAGGCACGCAAGCCTCCCCACCTACGGCAAGGTCAATCGTTCACGGGGGGGGGGATTCAAGTGTATAAGTGTATATTGTTTATTTATAAAAAATTCAGTTTGTGGGGTTGGATTTCTCTTTCTCATGATTCTCTGCTGTTTTGAAACATGTAGGTCTTGTAAGAAGAAATTACATGGGGCAAACATGTTGCATAATGTAATGTTCAGCACTGTGATCTGGGTGTCTTAGCCTAATGTTCGAACCTTTTTCGGCACTTAATCTATTGTTCTGTTAAGTGGTTTTCCATATCACCCCCATTTCCTTAAAATATTTTACTGCCTTTGATACTAAACTAAGTATTTAGTTATGCTCTCTCTCCCACCATTTTCTGGTACTCTTTTCGAATTTTACATGCTTTTGAACGCCATTTCTGGCGCATTCTTCTTTGTCACCCACCCTCTTAAACTATTGTATGCGTTTCACATAAAAATTATGCAAATTAACCTATTATTCTGCACTTAACCTGCTGTTCTGATCCATGTCACCCACTTACGCACACCCTCCCATTAACTGTTGTACCACTACACCACGTTGACATAAAAAATTTATGTAAATTAATTAAATCGATACTCTTCACATATATGGAGCATTTTTTCTTAATTTGCAGCATCCTATCGATCAGTGAAATCAGTGGAATATAGTTTACTCAAAAGACCGCTAGTAAAAAACACATCTGACCACCCGATTCCTGACACCGACACTGGAGTCCGGGTGCATCGGCCATCAGCTGCCAAGTGATGCACTGGTATCCATTCAGGTCCCACATGCATGAGACAGCAGCATCCCTTTCATACCTGACACCTGAGAAATTCCTGTTGAAATATGTGTACACCTAGCTACCATTGCTGCCACGATGACGCATCACTGTGGTGCAGGTCCAGTGCCGAGACACGTTCAAATGCTTCCCACATTAGCACAGGGTGCATTGTTCCTAGCGATCCTAATGGGGCAGCCTGTTTCTCACTGAATTAAGCTATCAAACTGCTGCTGCTGCTAGTGTGGGTGTAACGTCTGCCACGGATTTCTGCAGACGAAAATTTCAGTGGCAAAATTATTTTGTACAGATCGCTACATTGCACTGACAGTTAAATCTCACAAAAGTTGTCTACAGATCATCAAATACAGCAAGACTGACAAAAATATTGGGAGCCTGGAACACATTTACCAGTGTAACTACCATTAAATATTACAGTTGCTGCTGCAGCCTGACACCGATCGATGTACAGGTAATGCCTCCTCTTGATGGCAGTGGTACTGGAACGAATCTCAGTGTCTATGTTCAAATGTGTGTGAAATCTTATAGGACTTAACTGCTAAGGTCATCAGTCCCTAAGCTTACACACTACTTAACCTAAATTATCCTAAGGACAAATACACACACACCCATGCCCGAGGGAGGACTCGTACCTCCGGCGCGACCAGCCACACAGTCCTTGATTGCAGTGCCTTAGACCGCTTGGTCAGTGTCTATAGTGCACATAATTTTCCACGTAAAAGTCTCTCTCAAAACCTCACGATTAGCGATGTGCTGAATCTATATTTCCCTCACAATAGGACACACACTCATTTTCTCTAGTCATGCCGCAACATAAGCCACAGTAACATTACACTGCAATATAAACACATTTTACACAAACAGTGTAGTTATCTTTTATATCTGTACAGCGCACAAAAAAAAATTATGGTATGCCTACACTCACACCAGCTATATGTCTCAATTCTCCTCAGTCCTAGCAACTTATCTAACATTGTATTCGAATCAGTGCTTCTGGAAGGTGCTGCATCCTGCCAAGATTCTCTCAAACAAGTGTTATCCGACACAATGTGATTATGAATATCACACCTGCAGACGTAATGCTTGGAAAGAAATTACGGGCACGTGTCGGTGTACGGTAATCAACATCACTATCGACAGAACAACAAGAAAAATGCGAGGGTACGCTTAGGGGTGCTGATGAGGGGACATATTGTCACAGCTGTATTTCCTGTCCTGTTTGTACGCTATAGCAGGTCCAATTGAACACTTGCATTACTATATTGCAGTGGCAAAATTATTTTGTACAGATCGCTACATTGCACTGACAGTTAAATCTCACAAAAGTGAGATTCATTTAAAAAATGAATCTATCACCACTTACATTTGGATATACTCAGTGCACTGAAATCACAATTCACCATGTCCAATCTATCATTCCACTACGACTAGGCATGCACTTTTTTTTTTTTTACTTGAATAGTAGTTTGATTACTTCCCACAACCGTGTGTCGGAACATAAGCCACCTTTACGTTCGAGCAGCAGCATGTGCACCAACAATTAAACCTTGTAAAGTGGCCTACAGATTGTCAAATATGGAAAGAGTCTTACTCAATCACACTGCTCTGCCACTGAGGACAAGAACTTGAATATTAGTGTGAAACCAATCTCCAACCCAGGAATATATCACCGTGTAACGTGTCGATGCAGTAAGCATTCAATTCGTGTCCTGCGCCATACCAAAATCGTCCCTTTTACATCATTCGTATAGACACTCCTATATACAGGGTGATTCAAAAAGAATACCACAACTTTAAAAATGTGTATTTAATGAAAGAAACATAATATAACCTTCTGTTATACATCATTACAAAGAGTATTTAAAAAGGTTTTTTTTCACTCAAAAACAAGTTCAGAGATGTTCAATATGGCCCCCTCCAGACACACGAGCAATATCAACCCGATACTCCAACTCGTTCCACACTCTCTGTAGCATATCAGGCATAACAGTTTGGATAGCTGCTGTTATTTCTCGTTTCAAATCATCAATAGTGGCTGGGAGAGGTGGCCGAAACACCATATCCTTAACATACCCCCATAAGAAAAAATCGCAGGGGGTAAGATCAGGGCTTCTTGGAGGCCAGTGATGAAGTGCTCTGTCACGGGCTGCCTGGCGGCCGATCCATCGCCTCGGGTAGTTGACGTTCAGGTATTAACCTTTTTCGTAGGACTCTCCATACAGTTGATTGTGGAATTTGCAGCTCTCTGCTAGCTCTGCGAGTCGATTTTCCTGGGCTGCGAACAAATGCTTGCTGGATGCGTGCTACATTTTCATCACTCGTTCTCGGCCGTCCAGAACTTTTCCCTTTGCACAAACACCCATTCTCTGTAAACTGTTTACACCAACGTTTAATACACCACCTATCAGGAGGTTTAACACCGTACTTCATTCGAAATGCACGCTGAACAACTGTCGTCGATTCACTTCTGCCGTACTCAATAACACAAAAAGCTTTCTGTTGAGCGGTCGCCATCTTAGCATCAACTGACGCTGACGCCTAGTCAACAGCGCCTCAAGCGAACAAATGTACAACTAAATGAAACTTTATAGCTCCCTTAATTCTGCCTTTTGTCGTTGCAGAGTTTTAAATTCCTAAAGTTGTTGTATTCTTTTTGAATCACCCTGTATACCGCGAACACAGGCAGCACCGTATATACTCCTCGAGCACTAGATATTTTCTGGCAGCTGATGGTCACAAGTCATCCACACCCAACATGTGACCAGATTGCCCTCAGTGGACTGAGGTCACTCTCAAAACTGTTCTACAAATTTGGGCTCCTTTCCCCTCGGTAAAACGCGTTACTGTTTCTGGTCCGGTTGCGACAATACACAGTCGTATTTTTGCAAGTTCAAAGAGCAAGGGGTATACTGATAGCCGTTCAGACCACCACCGAAGTGGTTTGCCTTGTCTCTGTAGCAGGGGCTCTTGTAAGTATTTGTCCACTTCCACTATTGCAGCAGCTCTCAGGTGTGGATTACTCTGCAGCCTGGAAAACACTTCATCAAATTCGAGCCAGAGACTAGAAGTAGATTCAGTGGTTGGAACTGAGATTGTTGCAGTAGCAGTGGAAGGGTTCGTCGCTAATTTCTCACAGTGCCTGATCAGGTTTAATTTCACCTTCTCAGCAGAATTTTTATCAGAAAAACCATGTAATTTGAACCGGGGATCCAATGCAGATGCTTCCGCGAAAATGGAATTTTCCTCTGTATTTCTAAATCGTCGTTTTAGGTCTTCAGCTAACTTTTCGGCCATCTGTTGCACGTCTACATGAATTTCAGTGTTATTAACAAACCTGCAACACCATTTTTTCAACGAGCGACTAAGGAGTATAACTTTAGAAGCAGTGGCAACATTTTCACTTGACATGTCCTCAGTGCAGTCTTTGAAGACTTTCAACAGGTCACACGCTTGTGTTACACTTGCAATGTCCGCTGCAGTCAGATTTGGAAGATCCAGATAATTCAGAGTGATAACTGTCATTAGGGAATTCTTAACCTCGAGTATTCTTCGCAGCATATCATAGGCTGAATTCCATCTTGTAACAGTGTCCTGTTTTAGTGTCAGAACTGGCTCTTTTAACTGTTCCTGCATCTTTTTCAGTTTCATGCAGGCCTGCGAACTTCTTTTAAAAAATTCAACAATTTTTTTTTACTTTATTCAGAATGGGTTGAATGTGCGGAAGCCCATTCTGAACAATTAAATTGAGTGTGTGCGCAAAGCAGGGGATGTGTTTCCAGGCTGTGAGTCTTATAGCTGCCACAATATTAGCAGCATTGTCGCTGACAACACACACGACTTTTTCTTGAATGCCCCATTCCCTTGTGACACGTAGCAGTTCTTCCGAGAGTTTTTCTGACATGTGCCTTTCATCGTATTTAAAGCACTCTAGGAGGGAAGACGCCAGCTCCAGGTCTTTAACGTAGTGTGCTGTCACCGACAAATAACTCTCATTTGTAGTTGAGGTCCACCCATCCATTGTCAGCACAACCGCTTCCGCAGAATTAATTTTGACTCTCACAATTTCTTTCATCATGGCGTACTGTTGTTGTAGCAGTGTATAGGAAATGGTCTTCCGAGATGGCATTCTGTAAGCACCATTCAGTTTGCCAGCAAAACTTTGGAAATGTTTGCTTTCCACTATGTTGAAGGGCAAATAATCCTTTAAAACAGTCTGCAGACGTGCGAAATCTATCTCCTGATTTCTTTTGTTAGAAAGAGGTTTCGGAAAATACATAGGTAATGTTCCGTGATATTGATGTCTGCTTTCTCATACTGAAGTGATACTGTTATTTTCTGGCACCAACTGCTGTTCGCTTCTGGCATTTACTGATGTTGGTTCCGGATTGTCCGGGTTTTTTGTCCAAGAAATATCGGAAGATGCAGGAGCAGGGGGCGCTAAGCGCCTGACTAACAATGACACTGTTGGATGCAGCACTCGAACATGACGCGCTAGATTAAATGTATTTCCTCCTTTATATGAAATACACTTAGAACAACAATTGCACTTTGCTTTCCCATCACCTAAATCGGGGAAGAAACCCCAAATTTCACTACTTTTACGCGATCGCGAGATGCTAGCCATTGTATAAGAGTGAACAGACACAAAAACTGCTTTACAAACAAAATAAAGAGGGATTTTACCTGAAATCATACCAATGACTACGGGTGACAGTTTACGTTTTGAATTTGGAGGGTTATTATTCTCAACAAAAATAAAATCTACAGGAAAACTTCTGAATAATTACTTAACGTAGGTATATAGACTTTGTAACAGTGGTAAACATACTCATTCTGTTTTGGATTAAATTTTAAAAGGAACAAAATTGGACTGCATTTCGTTGGTAGCCCTAGTTTTCAGTCCATGAATACAACAAATAAGGTTTCACTCGGCAGATAAAGACTTGGGCGCTTCATGAGAAAATGTCGAGCAAGATTAAATGTAATACCTTCTTTATATGTGACAGGTTTTCTCTGTTTATCTTTCCCTTGTCCCCTTCGACCATGCTCTATTTAACTCTCAGACATTTTAAGAGCGTAGAACGTTGCGTGCACGTTTCTGCATAGTTCGGCCATCTGTTGGTAAAATTATGAGGTATTACGAAGCTTTATTGTACGAGCGAGGCGAAGCGAGCATAGCCGCGGCTGAGCGGCGAACTGGGCAACTTCGCCAGCCTTCCGTACTTCATGAAAGAACTACTTCATTTGAACGCTTCACGGCAAAGAGTGAAATGAATGAAATAGTTCACTGGAATGAACGAGTTCGACCCATCTCTATATGTGGGATCACATTGAGCTAACAGAAGATGAACGTGGGACATTGGATGACTTGTCTTCTCCTTGTGGTGAGTCAGAACTGTCAGTTGGCCAGGATACCAGTGTTCTCAGGGAACTAGTCATAAAAAAAATTGTAACTGCCCTGAAAACGATTGAAAGTAAGGGATCCACAGCAAAATTATGGGTTCAGTACTACAAGATGGTCACTCTCGTGAAACAATTTATTGAAGCGGATCGATCAGGCAATTGGAAACTTCATCTTGAGAGCGTGCGAAAAATGCTTCCCTACTTCCATTCAGCTGGACATTTTATGTACGCTAAAAGTGGCCACCTCTACTTACAGGATATGTTGAGACTCGAGGAAAAAATGGATTTATCAGAATATGAGAAGTTCACAACGAAAGGACATTTTACAATCCGGCGATCAGAAAAGTATTGGTCAGGGGTTCCTTCTGACATGACTATACAACAAACATTGATGAGAACTATGAAGAGTTCTGGAGGACTTACTTCTGGCCGAGGAATTACGGATAGTGTATTAACCAGATGGACATTAGGCATGATTCACATGCAGAACATTTGTGAAGAAATTGAGTCGTATTGTGAAGTGAGCGCAGTAACATAAGAACAGCATTTAGTTGCAAGAAGTTGACGCATCGAACGAGATGGCATAGACTTGCGTAAGGTGCGTGATTGGTTTTCAGTACACCCTCCCTTCCCTGAAAGTGATTTTATAATGTCTATCAGCAGTGGTGTTGTCGGAACAGAGGATGTTAATTGTCATATGTGTCACGAAGAGGGAGAAAAAGGGTTGAAAAGAACAGTTGGCGACAATTTCCACAATGCAAAGTTCCGTAGAAAAGATAAAGTTGTGACTCTCCATTCTGCGTTCAATTCTGTAAAAGCTGGGAGCACTAAAACTACTCCTGTTGGTCCTTTAACTCTTTTCCAAAGGATTTGTTTAATGAAACAAAGTGAAGAAGAGTTAAAAGCCTTTCTGAAATATGAACTTGCTCTTTACCTAATGTCCCTATTCTCAGAAAAAGGCATGCGAAAAGGAACAAAATCTTCATTCTACAATGCCTTCGTTCCAGTGGAAGATGTGAAGTCAGGTGGACCGCGTAAATTTTTTGTCATTGATGGAGGGCACCTTATCCACAAAGTGACTTGGACTCGAAATGTTTGCTTCAAGTCAATAGCCCAAAGCTATGTTTCTTACCTGCAACGTCATTTTCGATCTCAATTTGCTATTGTATTTAATGGGTATCCATGTGAGAGAGACAAATGTAGCACAAAGAGTGCTGAGAGGATTCGTAGGTCCAAAAACTTCTTCGGTTGACGTTGTGGTTGAATCAGAGATGGTGAACCAAGTCCCTCAGGACAAGTTCTTGTACAACGAACGAAACAAGATGCGTTTGATCACACTTCTTAAAAAGGAATTTCTGGAGTGTAGCATTGAAGTGCACCAGGCACAAGAAGATGCTGACGTTAGGATTGTAACATCTGCCATTTCAAGAACCAAAGATTTTGGAAGTGTTGTCATTGTAGGAGAAGTTGTTGACCTGCTTGTGCTCATGACCGGTTTGGGGCAAGGCATTGAAAACTTATTTTTCTTAAAGCCAGGAAGAGGAAATGCAGAAGACAAGTGGTTTTCCACTGCATCTTACAAGTTTGACAGTGAATATATTCTGTTCACTCACGCCTTTAGCGGATGTGATACAACATCCACTTTTTTTGGTCAAGGAAAAATTAAGTGCTGCAATATTGTTGCGAAAAATAAACACCTAACCTCTGAGCTTTGCACGTTCAATAAACCACATGCTACCCGTGAAGAAATAATAACAGCAGGAGAACAGGTTACTATCGCATTGTATAGTGGAGGTATCAGCAGTTCCCACACACCAGACCATTTGCGGTACCAGCTATTCGCCAAGTCTGCCACAAAAAGCAAACTGAACCTTGCACGGTTGCCACCTACACAAGATGCTGCACAACATCATTCGTTGCGGACTTACCAACAAGTCCAAAGTTGGATGGGAAATTGGAAACCTCCTGAGAAATGGGACTGGAATCACAGTGACCACGGTCCAATACCCATTATAATAAGCCAAGATCCAGCACCTGAAGCACTTCTTCACATTGTTTCATGCTCATGCAAGCTGAACTATGGCGGAGTGTGCTCCTGCGGAAAAGCGGGTTTGAAATGTTCTTCAATTTGCAAGAAAAGTATTGGGGTCAACTGTGAAAGCGTGCCAAAATTTTTATATGAAGACAGTGAAGAAGATGTTATGGAGGATGTTGAGGAAAATGCTGGCGAAATCAACGAACTTCCTGAGGCTGACTCGCTGTTTAAAGAAGAGGTCAATCTGGGATCAACTCTATGTACAGATCCTGAATCCGTAACTCAAGGTATTTCTGGTGACACTGAGGAACCTGGCCCATCAAAACGTTGGAAGTGATGCTCATATCTGTCTCAAGTGGACTAAAGTGCGATATTCCAAGTATTACACACCCAGAACTGTCAACATTTTTTTGTAACTCACAATGCATTTTAACTGTAATAAAGCTACTTATTTTTAATGTCAACTGTGTGGCTTTTATACACAAGAATAATTACGTACCTAATTAGGTTGCCTATTGCAGATAATAATAGTTCAGTTTCCTGAGACAATTTATTTTGTGTATGTGTGTGTGAGTGTCTATGTCTCTTAATGATGTATTTTTATATTTATAGTTTTACAAATACCAGGGCTGAGGTAGCCCATAGTGAACTTCAGGTAGTGATGTAAGAATCACAATAGTTGGTTGCCCAGCAATCCTCACGTTGCATACAGAGAAATTGAATAACTGAAAGTGAGGTGGCGAATTCCAACATATAACATGATATATAATGTATTTATACTACACAAACAGAAACTGAAAAAATAGTGTTCAAAAATAAGGTATCTTGCCACTATGCTCAAAATTTGAAAAATTGGTATTTTTTGATGCGCTGTAGCGCCTTAGATATTGGGAGTATAAAAAAATGGCAAGAATCAAATTTGTAGAGAATTTTGTGCTCTTTAAAAAAGGAACGAGACGTCAAAGCGATAGGAGCAAATGAAACTGAGATATTTTGAAAAAACTGTAAAAAGGCCGAAATCTCCAAGTTTTTTGACTGCAGAAAGTTTTCCCAAGCGAAATTTTGTTGGAAAAACTCGGTTTTCTAATCTTTCCAACCATATGAACGAGTTGAAAAAATCAACTCTTCTACCCACCTTTTGCAAGGTGTTGTTGTGGTCTTCAGTCCTGAGACTGGTTTGATGCAGCTTTCCATGCTACTCTATCCTGTGCAAGCTTCATCATCTCCCAGTACCTACTGCAACCTACATCCTTCTGAATCTGCTTAGTGTATTCATCTCTTGGTCTCCCGCTACGATTTTTACCCTCCACGCTGCCCTCCAATACTAAATTGGTGATCCCTCGATGTCTCAGAACATGTCCTACCAAGGTATATCTGCCATTTGACTGGACTATACGTGATAAATCAATCAAATCTAAGGGCTGTAAATTCAACTGAATATCTAGGAATTCAATTATGAACAACTTAAATTGGAAAGAACCCATAGAAAATGTTGTTAGGAAGGCAAACCAAAGACTTCATTTTGTTGGCAGAACAATATTAATATGCAACAGTTCTGCTTAAGACACTGCCTACACTACACTTGTCCGTCCTCTTTTGGACTACTGTTGTGTGGTGTGGAATCCTTATCACATAGGATTGACGACATACGTCGAGAAAGGTCAAAGAAGGTCTGCACGTTTCTTATTGTACAGGACAAGGTGTTCGTTTCTTTTGCGGCCTGTTATTGTAAAGGTGGCTCAGTGGGTGTCGTGGGGTTTCCTACCGTGGGGTTTCCTATGAGCAGTGGCGCACTAAACCTGTCAGAGGCCCGGGCCGGCAAAACAAATCGAGGCTCCCCTTGCTGTCCCCTCCCACCCTCCTCACCACACAAGAGTTCGAGAGTTTCGGACGCAAACGGAAGGAAGTCCCACATTGCTTATCATCTTCGTTTTGTGTCGTGATAATTTACAAGGTATAACGTTATTTTACGTAACACTGAAAGTGACTGCTCTCGTAATCTCGTTGCTATTATCTAATAGCTATGTTGCCCCTTATACGACAGAAATCATTACATGATTTCTGTTGTTCGAATCTATTATTTATGTTTCTCAACTAAGTCGGCATAGAGCGAGCGGGGTGTATAAAAATGAATCCCTATTTCCCAAACCAAGAGGAAGGTCACTGTCTATATAAAACTTCGTTCAGTGCATGATGGAGGGTACTTTACTTACGGATTTGAACAAAAGCCACAGTGTTGCTCCGATCTTGATGAAATTTTGTACATTTGATCTTCAAAACAAGGGGGACCTCACCGTCTACGTGAAATTTCATACGGTGTATGGCGGAGGGTACCTTACAACAGAATTACACGCTGTTTGACTGATCAGCTTGGGAGTTGGCTCATGTATGTATGTTTTCGTGGTGAAGGCATTTATACAAGCCAACGTATCCTGGATGGCGGAGGGTTGGCCTACCTTTAAATAAATTCAACATCGTTTCGTCAATCAGCATGAAAGTTGGCAGATATACGTATTTTTTCATAGATGGGGAAAGAGGAGATGGCATGGCAGAGGCGGAGGAGGAGATATACAGAGAGAGGAGAACGTGATAGGCGCGGAGAAGGGGGAGGAGGTGCATCCAGAGAAGTGAGAGAAGCAGATTAAAAGAGAGAGGGAGCAGCAGGTAAACAGAGAAAGGGGGAAGATGGTGAATGACTAATGGAACACTGTAATAAATACATAAATTAGGAGTGTTATTGTGAATTTGATGTACTATTAGAAAAAGTGGAGGAGGAGGTGGACAGAGATGGGAAGATGGATGGAGAAGGAGAGGAGGATGGAGAGGAGGAGGAAGTGTTGTGAGAGAGGGGGGCAGATGGAGGAGATGGAAAGAGACGGAAGGGCAGGAGGAGGAGGTGGATAGAGAGACGAGATAGGACTAAATGGACAAGAGAGATGAGGGAAGAGGGGATGAACTGACATAAAACTGGGATAAATAAATATCCGGGTAACGCTGGGTTTACTGTCATTATTTAGATAAGGATTTACGCGACAATGGGCGTGTTCATCTGAAAGTAATTACAGAATATTTTCCTATGGTTAGATGCGGCGTATAAAGTCTCGATAATTAGAGTAATGTTCTTGATGTCTACTGATGATAAAATTCTTTGCTTCATACAGATGACTCCACCAGAGTTCATCTAGTTGGAATTTCATCTTTATAAAATGAACTACATAATAATCAGCTGAAAAATGCTCCTGTTGGAGCACAATAAAGGCAAATATGATCGTGTTTAAAAGACTCTGACAGAAAATTGGGCAACCAGGTGTGTGAGTCCTCATTCGGCCTTCCTCACCGAAAATTCTGGAAGCTTCACTGGACGAGTGACCATGTTATGTAAGAAATTTACCAAGTAAAATTTCAGTTTTGTTGAGTTAAAAATTCAGTAAATAGCAGATTTTGTACCAGAACTTTAGAAATACCGTTAAAAGCGTACTTTTGTGAAATACAAATAATTAGTTTCGTATGACATATATGACGAAACTCAAGAATCGGCAAGTTAACTTTGCGAAATTATTGATCCTGGTAAAATGTGTGCTGTATTTACATATACCGTTATAAAACAACAATATTTTTAAGGCCCACAGCAAATCCCAGAATTTTTCACATAGAACGGTAAATTTTTTATCATCCAACTTTTCGAATCTCTAGACCCCCTCCGTGTTGACGCTCTTGTTTCCGACTACAAATAAATATCGAAACCGTGAACTATCCGACTGACATGAAAATAAGAACATCCCTTCACATTTTATCCAGGCTTAGGACTGGCTATGCACGTAGTACATAGGCATGTTTAATTTTTTTTTCATTTTTTCATTTTATTTATTTTTTGTTGTTTTTGTTGTTATTGTTCTTGTTTATTTTTTGTTGTTTTTGTTGTTGTTGTTGCTGTTCGACATTACAGTAGCAAATTGATAACCTTTTTTCTTATCAATCGTAATTTCTTATTCAATTTTTTGTAAAAAGGCTAGAGATTTTAAATACCTTTTTAAATCTCCAGTGTCTTCATATGTTTTCATAATGTCTTTCAATCTTTTGTCAAGATCTATGTACCTTTTCTTTCTTTTTTGAAGAGATAGGCCAATGGAATCTTTTTTAATTTCAAAAATAGCATTCACTGCCTCCTCCTTCAGCTTTTGAATCAGAAAGTACACATTTGGCTGCTTCTGATTTATTGAGGAGCAGCCGTCCCGCCACCCCCTCTCAAAGGGGGAAACGGGACGGCCGCAATCCCGCCCAGCGCCGCCACCGACGAGACCGTGGCCGCCCTCAAAGCCACGATGGCGGCAGAGAGAGCGGCAATGCAGGAGATCGTCGGTCTTCACCGGCAGCTGCAAGAGTTGCGGGAAGAAATAAGAACGCTGCAAAAGAAGCCACCCGCCCCTGATGCCACCCTACGGTGGTACGACAAGCTGGGGTGGACGTGTCCACGCAAACGGACGTCGCCCCGGAACCTGTAGCAATACAGGAAACCGGAGAGACGCCCATGGACGTGGTGCAGCCTGTCCCGCCGCCGCCGCCGCCACAGCCGGTTGCGGAGAAGAAGAAGCAGCAGCAGGACAAACAAGAGTGGGGAGGGATGTACTCCGAAACCATCCCCTTCCCGGACGTCACCAACCTCCCAGCGGTCCTGAAGAAGATCGCGACCATGGTGCGAGATGGGCGGTACGACGTCCAGCGAAAAGCGTACCTTTTCGCGCAAGCGGAAGGGAAACGGAAGCCACCGCTTCCACACCGGCCGTTCGAGCTTCGTGGCGGATATCGGGCAATTATGTTCGAATTCGTCACGAAGAACGACCTCCACACCATAAACTCCAACCCGATCTTCACGCCGCGGGACTGGGGCTTCATCTTGGAGGACGCGGTCGCGCGGATGAAGAAAGAATTCGGAGATGGAGAGAAGAAGCTCACACCCGAGCTGGAGTCCGCGCTGAACAACATAGCGCGAGATGGGAAGAACATCTAGTACCACAGGAACATCCAACGTCACCGCCAGCATGCCTGCATGCTGGCAACCAGGATCTACGACCAGGCAACACGCAAGGACCATCCAGAACGAGAGGCAACACCATTCCAACCCATTAGGATCTTGGAGGAACAGCTATACTAAGCTTAGACCCCATACCTCGGGCCATGGTTCAGGTCCGTATGTTTAGCGTCAGCGTCAGCTCCTTAGCAGCTAAAATTTTGACAGTACATCTGTTTCGAAGTATTCTTCCAGTGCGAAAAATTTGAGGGTAAGATTTGACATATCGGACAGGACCGTTGCCCTGTGAGTAGCGTCCCTGTGCATTTACATTACTTGTTTGCAGCGTTTCCTGTACTGTTGCATCAAGTTCGGAACCTACTGTGTTTCTGCACTGAGTATATCGCAGTAGTTAAGCATACAGACACAACTGCTTTCGATACAAACTGCCGTAAATACAAATATTTCGATCGAGGGTGAGATCGCCGTCAACCGCAAATGAGCACTAAATGAAACCTTGATTCTTATATTCAAACTCTAGCTACCATGTTAGGAAGACGACTTCCAGGTCATGAACTGGAGAGACTGAGACCTAGGATCAGAGCAGTCGCTTACTATGGAAGCTTCTACTGGCAGGAAATGCCGCGACATTTGAAAACAGTCACCTTCCGGTTGGCCGTGGGCACTTCAATGGCTATGTTTCTAAATAGCCTATTGGCGGATATGCAAAACCACGGATCGACATTAGAGACAATTTGAGTTCTCCCCCAATAAACGTAGCTCTACACTATTTGTAGAGCCCGCAGCTCGTGGTCGTGCGGTAGCGTTCTCGCTTCCCACGCCCGGGTTCCCGGGTTCGATTCCCGGCGGGGTCAGGGATTTTCTCTGCCTCGTGATGACTGGGTGTTGTGTGATGTCCGTAGGTTAGTTAGGTTTAAGTAGTTCTAAGTTCTAGGGGACTGATGACCATAGCTGTTGAGTCCCATAGCGCTCAGTGCCATTTGAACCTTTTTTGAACAATTTGTAGTTAAATCATCGTCTTGATGATTTCAAAGTTTCCTTGGAATTAGAATGAAGTTTTCACTCTACAGCAGAGTGTGCGCTGATATGAAACTTCCTGGCAGATTAAAACTGTGTGCTGGACCGAGACTCGAACTCGGGACCTTTGCCTTTCGCGAGCAAGTGCCCTACCAACTGAGCTAGCCCAGTACGGCTCACGCTCCGTCCTCACAACTTTAATTCCGCCAGTAACTCGTCTCCTACCTTCCAAACTTCACAGAAGCTCTCCTGCGAACCTTGCAGAACTAGCACTCCTGGAAGAAAGGATATTGCGGAGAAATGGCTTAGCCACAGCCTGGGGGATGTTTCTAGAATGAAATTTTCACTCTACAGCGGAGAGGTTCGCAGGAGAGCTTCTCTGAAGTTTGGAAGGTAGGAGACGAGGAACTGGTGGAATTAAAGCTGCGAGGACGGAGCGTGAGTCGTGTTTGGGTAACTCAGTTGGTAGAGCACTTGCCTGCAAAAGGCAAAGGTCCAGAGTTCGAGTCTCGGTTCGGCACACAGTTTTAATCTGCCAGGAAGTTTCATCCCTTGAAATTGTTATTTCTGTAGTGTCATACACCTAGAGGAATTTCAAAAAATAAAATATGATGCACGGCCGAACAAAACAGATGGAATCTTCATGGGGTTATATGATTATGGATCCTGAAACATTGGCGACGGAATCTTACACCGTTCCTTGCATGGAAATTGCTCTTACAACTTGCTGATAGATTAAAAATGTGTGCTAGACCGGGACCTTGAACCTGGGAACTTGTTGATTCGATCTGGGGCTGGCGCGCCTCCTCGAAGCCCAGAGAGGTATGCCCAACACGCGTCGTCATCCGGGCGAATGAAGTATGACTCACTATCTGCGCTCATAAACTGGATTCTGCCGGCAGCTCACTCCAACAACTCGCTGTAATTTGTAGTCTCAACACTTCGGAGACATGTCACGTCTGTTTAAGTATCTGCTGAAGCTATTTCTCGAATTTTTGGCACGCCTGTCACTCCAGGTGACAGGGACACTCCATAACCCAAGAGATTAAGTTTCTTTTTTGTAAGGACCCCTTAAGGGGAACGCCCCTGAACGGGATGCATTTTTAACATTATCTTCACCCTCACAGTGCAGCTGATCTATAAATGAGAGATAGCTCAAAAGTTTACACACAATTAGGGTCATTAGTCACAGCATTTCCCAAAAAATCATTGAGGTATTTATTATATATTGGTACTGACAACAATATCGATAATAGTATAAAAAACGGAACACTATTTCACCGCGGTACCATTTTCTTTGGAACCACTGACTGCACAGCTTGGAAAAAAGTCAGAGTACATACAACATTCACATAAGTGTTTTATGCCTCCAATTTCCTGCCCTGGTGCTGATCTGTGAAAAAGGCAAGTAATTTATTTTACTACAACAAAAATATTTAAAAATGTAGCTCATATATCACCGACATCATCATCATGTTATAAATTTTTCAGGAAATAGTAGGCAAGGAAGGTAGAGGTCATTCTAAATATCTGTCCCAGTTTTTGTGAGTTTAACCTTAGTCATTTAGGAGAAAAGTGTACCTGAATGATAAAAATTCAGGTTTTCGGTAGATCGCAAAAGAAGATTTAAAGATTTATTAACTTACCACTATGCTCATGTAGAACATTCCAGCTGCATACTCCAGTTGTCCTGTTTCCTTATCCTCCATACTCTCTTTTCATTCTTTTCTTTATCCTTTGACCCCTTGGTAGCAGCTTCTGCAGCTGTCTCTGCTTCGGATGTCCGCCGCTCATCAATAGCAGTTAGAGCTGAAGCCATATTCCTTCCCATCTGGATGTTCAATTTCTTCGTAATATTGATCCTTGAAATTGCACCATCACTGAATGTTATTATTGCATCCATTACACCAGTCTTCAGCACTGTCAGCCCAACAAATACATTTTAGGGTATTTTCTCCCATATACAGCTGTTGTAGCTTTCATTTGCATTCTGAGAGAGACCATGTATACATTTCCTCATAAGATTTTTATTTGCCAATCCCTATATATAGGCCTAATTGCCTCCATTACAGCAAGTGGTAAGGAATGCTTGTGGGTACATTGTATGCCTGTAGCATTGCTGAACCGGTACTTACACGACGAATCGTCCCCTTTTGGACACAAGCCATGCTGTGGAGTTTCATCTGTTGGCACTCTGTGAAACCATGTTGCTCAAACAGCTCGTCTCATGTTCACCAAATCTCCTACATTTCTCCTTCTTGCTAGTCTGTAATATTGAGTCAAAGAACTAATTTCACTTTTTGTAGACGGCCTGGACCACCTATGTGTTTTCTGTCTGACAGTTTCTCTCCACTGAAGTCTTTACATAATTTTCTCAGCCAAGCTCCCATTCTTTTTAGCACATGCCCAACACATTCAAGCTTTTCTATCAGTGTGTCCCCTTATGGTCTTTCATTAACAACAGTAGTGTGTCCTTTACAGTCTCTGTCCCCAAGGTAGCCTACGTATCTCACACCACGACTGACCTCTGATCTTCTAAAAATGCTTAGAACTCTTTTCGTTTCCATGTTTCCACTTGGGCCATTTCCACTTGGGCCATCAAAGTTCTTTACACAAACATGGATGCCAATAAACTTACTTGAACAACCCTGGTAGTGCTTTCTTAGACATTCATAATCTAGTATCTTACCAGTTCCAATAAATGTGGCAGTTACAGCCCCATTCAGAGAAGTATGACCTCTCTTCTGCCAGGATCCATCAAATGCTGCTACAATGTCTGTATTCTCATACTAGGCTATTGCTTCTTCTGCTACTCATTTCATTGAATGTTCACTTACACCACATAAAGCATTATGTATTAATTTATTGTACCTGTCAAACCTCAGCAGAGGTGGAGGCAAATCCATCACTACACAAAATGTCTGGGCAGCTCTCCTTCCCCTTCCAATACATAGCATTGCATAAGCAAGCTGAGTATTTACACTGTAGTGTCGACTATCAGTTAATGGCGAAGTCACAGTATCACTGTGCATCTTACACGAGTTACAGGCAATCACTAACCGACTTGAAAAACCTTTCCTTGCTGAAATGTCCTCAGAAATGTCAACACTATCTTCACAATTGCAGTACTCACATTTCATAGCACTCTTCAAAAGTCTTGACAGCATATTTAGTTTCACAGCAACATTTCCGTCGTTATTGCTTCTCACAATACTACTAGGCTTGATCTTATTACATTCAGAAGCACTGCTTGTAGATACAGTTTCCGCAGGCGACTTTTGAAGCAACTGATGGGTATCATTCGGTTATTTTGCCACACGATCATTTCATATGGACACTCGCAGGAAGGAAGGAAAGAAGATTAGTTGGTTCGAATGGCTCTGAGCACTATGCGACTTAACTTCTGAGGTCATCAGTCGCCTAGAACTTAGAACTAATTAAACCTAACTAACCTAAGGACATCACACACATCCATGCCCGAGGCAGGATTCGAACCTGCGACCGTAGCGGTCGCTCGGCTCCAGACTGTAGCGCCCAGAACCGCACGGCCACTCCGGCCGGCAGAAGATTAGTGATTAACGTCCCGAGGTCATTAGACACGGAACACAAGTTCGAATTAGGGAGAAATGGTAAAGGAAACTGCCGATGCTGTTTCAAAGGAATTATTCTGGTATTTGCCTTCAGCCATTTAGGGAAATCACAGTAAACTTAAACCTGGATGGCCGCACGGGGATTTGAATGGTCGTCCTCCCGAATTCGAGTTCAGTGTGCTAATTACTGCGCACGTCTCTTGTTATGGACACTCGAGGTAATAGTGATCTTGTGACCTTTCCCACAAAATAAATGAAGAAAGAGAAAAACATTTTTTTTAATTCCGCGCGCTCTATACATCCGAGTCTCGTATTTTTTATCTTGCTGCTACACATTCCCTGACGCATGTCTGCATTTTAAGCTGTTCTGAATATTTAGTTTATTGTTATACGTGCCTTCGAATGATCGGCGAACTTTCACTTCCGAGAAAGATGGATCAAGAATTTGCGTTAAATTCTGCATCATTAATTGAATGAAGTGCAGAACCGCATACGAAATGCTGACTGCGGCTTTTGGCGAATCTACTATGAGGAAGACAAGAATTAAAGAATTAAGTCTGGTATAAATGTTTCGAAGAGGGTCTAAAAGACGTTGAAGACGCTCACCGCCGTTGACGCCCTACCACATCAATTACTGACAACGTTGTGGAAGAAGTAAAGAAAATTGTTCCATGAAAATCGCCGAATCACCATCAGAGAGATTTCTGATGATGTCGGTATATCCTCTGGCTCATGCCAAGCAATTTTTTTTTTAATGTTTTGAGCATGAAACGTGCAGCAGCAGTTTCTTCCGACATTATTGAATTTCGGTCAAAAACTACGTCTCGTAGACATCGCTCACGAATTACTGAATGAAGTAGACAAAGATCGAGAATTTCTAACGGGGATTGTAACAGGTGACGAAACATGGGTGTACGGGTATGAAGTCGAAACTGTGGCCCAATCTTTCCAATGGAAACTGCCTGAAAAGCCAAGATCGAAAGATATTCGACAAGTTCGATCACATTTCTAGCTTCGTCTCCTTCGATTACAGCGTGACAGGTCCATCATGAGTTGCCGCCTTATGGTAGTACGGTCAATAAGGACTGCTAGCTGGAAGTTATGACCCGTCTGTGTGAAGCAGTCCGGAAAAAAAAGAGCAAAGCTGTGGCAAAACCACTCGTGGAAATTACATCATGATAATGCTTCCGCTCGCACCTCAATGTTTGTTCGTGATTTTCTGGTGAAAAACAAAACCGTTATGTGGCCTCAGCCGCCGTATCCGCCAGACTTAGCCCACTGCGACTGCTTTCTACTCCGAGGTTGAAGAGAACCATGGAAGGACGTCGTTTTGCCACCATTCATGAAATAAAAACAGAATCGCTGAAGGAGCTGAACAATGTGACGAAAAGTGAGTTCAGAAGAGCTTCCAAGACTGGAAAAAGCGCTGGCACAAGTGCATTATATTTGAGGAGAACAAAGTTGATGTTGATGAACAAACAAAGGTCCTTTAAGAAAAACAAAGAGTCCCGTTACTTTCTAATCACATCGCGTATTATTTGCAAGCTTAGAAAATACTTTTGAAGATATTAACTGGAAAACACTCTGTGAAATTCTGAAACCATCGGGAGTAAAATCTAGAGAGAGATAGGTTATCTATAGAAACAAGACTGCAGTTACAGTAGTCAAAACATATGGAATTGCAGCAGTAGTTGAGAAAGATGTGGCGTAGGGTTGGAGCCTGTCCTCCATTTGTCCTGTCGCGATCTAGGACAAGTAGCAAAGAAAAAGCAAAGACACAAGCAGAAAAAAAGAAGTACATGGAGAAGAAATTAAAACTTTAAGGTTTGCCGACGAGAGACTGAAAATACAGTTTCTTGAAAACAGGTTACAAGATGAGCACCAGTAAAAGTAGAACAAGAGTAATGTAGTGTGGTCGAATTAAATCAGGTGATGCTGGCGGAATTATAATAGGAAATGAGATGCTGAAATCAGTTGACGAGTTTTCTTATTCGGGCAGAAAAATAACGGATGGGGGCAGAAGAAAAGAAGATATTAACTGCAGACTGGCAATGACAGAAGCTATTCTGAAAAATAGAAATATGTTACATCGAACATGTATTTAAGGGAGTAGTCCTCTTTGAAGATTTCAGAAAATCGATTGTTTTTGCCTAAAACATTCCAGGAATGTCCACTTTATTGCAGTGTTCATCCCAAGTTCGCCAGAAACCTTTTATCGAGTTACAAGACGATTTGTGAAAAACTATCTCCGAAAACCAATCACAGCGGGGAAAAGAATGTTGACATTGCGGCCAATGTGGCAGATTGTAATTCCAACGACGTGCTAACAGGCATTATGAAAATTATGGACGTGCTCGAACATGATATCGGATCACCCTGTTAAAACTTCTCCACAAAAGCGGACAAAAATCGTATCGAGCGATCAGAAGAGCGAATGATAGAAGTTTGCCAAAGAGGCTCGCAAGACCACCATGGCCACAAAGAAGATGGAGGAGGACGTTCTTATGGGTCTGGAAGGATTTTAGTATGGTCTTGTGATTATTTTGCTACAAATCCAGCAGGAGGGCTTCGGGAATTCCCGCCGATAACAAATGTTCCAGCTGTAGGGGGTCCTTCCACCAGGTCGCGGAGTTTACAGCGAGCCTACGATGTGGGGGGAAAAAAAAATCCTAAAGACAAAAGTGTAAGGAATAAAATCATATCAACACATTAAGCATTACTTTTTATTTTACTCGAAAAAAATCACGAATATCACTTACTTTTCATGCGTTCAAAAAGGGCTGCCCCCTTAAGCGCTCGGAAGACTTTTTGGACATATGTGCCTGGAATGCAGCGTTGTATAGAAGTGATGCGTGTACAATAAACAGTAAAACGAAAAAAAAATAGAAGCTTCGATATAGGGAATTACAGAAAAATGCTGAAGAGTAGAAAGGTATATAGAGTTACTAACGAAGAGGTACTGAATAGAACTGAAGACAAAAGAGATCTGTAGTACAACTTGACAAAAAGAAGGGATATTTTAATAGAATAAAGGATGGGAATAGGCATAGTTGATTTTCTAATAAGAGGGAAGTAAAGTTATAGAGGAGACCAAGGTTTGAATACAGCAAGCAGATTCAAATAAATGTAAGCGGCAGGAGCTATGCAGACATTGTCCGCAGTTCGCGGCCTTGCGGTAGCGTTCTCGCTTCCCGCGCACGGGGTCCCGGTTCGATTCCCGGCGGGGTCAGGGATTTTCTATGCCTCGTGATGACTGGGTGTGGTGTGTGTCTTTCATCATCATTGACTCGCAAGTCGCCGAAGTGACGTCAACTAAAAAGGACTTGCAATACAGCGGCCGAACTTCCCCGCATGGGGCCTCCCGGCCAACAATGTCATACGATCATTTCATTTCATTATATTAAGAATCTTCATACCTGGAACTACGTTTGCTGTTTGTCGGAAGTATCTTTGTTGAATTAATACGTGTTTCCCCATGTCTGCATAACTTGAAGTATATAATTTATCGATTCTTGTTGACTGACGACTATAAAGCTTGCAAAAGTGTGTATCGTAACGGAATACTTGGTTTCGAAGGCTATTTGTGAAACCGGTTTTACGCAGACTGTCCTTTTTGTTTTTTCTCGCGAATCATTAGCAGAAATGTACGAATTATGAGATCTGCAAAAGGCTTAGTTCAGTCTAGCTGATGCACAAGGTAATCAGACATCTAGCAAGAAGTGACTTACACTGAAAGACACACATATTTTCTTCGCCTGTGATGTAAGATGTTGTAACCCTTCTAAACGATAGTCGAGAAGACTTAAATAAACTATCGAACGGAAGTGATAGTATATGTAACATGTAAGACGAATCAAGGGGAAACCAAACTATTGCCAAAACATCAGAACTGGGAAAACCACAACAGTAAAAGAAAGCAAGATTACATCACATGAACGTACCAAAAACAAACTGGGGAAGGGACGTAAAGATTCAACAGCTAATGGGCTCTAGTAGTAATGAAGTAAGAAAAAAGACTCTTGGGCTGTACGTCTGCAGCACAGCAGTGTACTGGTCTGAACAGTTAACTACGAGAAAACTAAAGAAGAACCTAGAAGCACTGGAAAGGCAATACTGCCGAAGTATGTTCAAATTTAAGTAATAATAATAAATGTTAAACACTTCGGCTCCTTAGGCCACCGTCAGGCGAGAGCTGAATCTCGCAATCAAAAGCCGATTCGTGAACGATTAAATATAATTTTTAATAATGTTATCATTGTCCGCCAAGTACCGACGGAAAATTCAGTTAACGTTAAAATTTAAGTGGACAGATGACGTGCAAGACGAAGAGGTACGGGGAAAACTCGAGAAGGAAAAATATACACGGCAAAAGTTGCGACAAGAAGGGCTACGTTAATGCGACTCGTGCTGAGATGTAGAAGGATAACAAGTTTCACACTGGAATGAGCGTAAGAGGCGAAAACCTTTTAGCACCAGGTGAAGATGAGAATGTGGAAAACAAATTCTAGACGATTTAGGCATAATCGATGCCTAGAGGTGAAAAATTAGTAGGCCTACACGCTACTCAAGAGTAGGCGAATTACGTTTAAAAATTGCCATTATGAGGGGCTTCCAAAGATGTTCCCAGCGATACAAATGCAAAATATCGTCGAGATCTTGGCGGTATTTTGTTTATTGTACATAAATATTAAAATGTTTGGAAGTTCTGAAAGCAGCGTTATGAACACTTATGAAATGGTTCCATACACTTAGGCTAAAGACTAAAGCTCCGTTGTTAAATATTTCTTAAGAAGGACTTTTTGTTCCTAGATGCCAAACACAACATGAATGGAATCTTGACAAAATGGCTGATATATCAATTAAAAAACATGGCAAAGTGTAACACAACTAATGAAATTGAATGTATCTTTTAGTATTATTATCTTGAGGTAAGAAAAAAAAATCGTACATCAACAGTCGCCATAAGAGGAAATCGTTCTGAACTAAGCAATATTGCAAATTCAGACATTCGTCTCTTTTAAATTTAAAAATATTTCATTTACTGCGACCTTTGGAAAATGTACCTGTTCCATTATAACAAGATATATTCTTGGAGCTTAAAAGTAAATTGTCTTAGTGTAGGACCAGTGCGGAGATGTTGCGTAAATGAATTTTTTTAAAGTAAAAACTAATTATAATTTTAAGATGGTATTAACTTTCTTCCAGAAATTTTTTCTATGTAGACTGCTACGTGCTGCATACAGTTGAATCTCGTATGTAAACTGTTTTCCTCCAACCTGGTAGGTAACGTGTTCAGATTTCTCTTGTTTCGACAATCCATCCTGCTACAGTTTGGCAAGAAACTGCATTTGGCAGATACAGACTTTCTAAACTCGTAGAAAATTACAATTTATTGTCCAACTTTCACCTGTATTACTTCTAGGAACGAGTAATGTGGACAACTTTTCTCAGGTAAGGAGACAACGGAAGGATCTCGAATATATAATGAATACTTTTGTGTTTATCACATTGCTTCTGCTCTCCTACTGGAAAAAAGCAACAGCTGAAGTTGGTAATTTCAGCTAGTATCAAAAGACTTTAATCTTCTTGTAGTAGTGCCCTGAGTGTACAGTTCAAAGTTTTATTTTCGCGTTAATGTACTACAGTGCATCCGCGCTAACAAACGTAGGAGATGACACTATACTATACAATAAACCTTTTTTATGTTTGAGGTATTCTATTCCTCGTATGAAACTAACTTTCTTGAAAGTTTATTACATATGACCTATAGGCTCTAATTAGTGAGAACTATGAACTCTGTTTACGACATACAGCTCGTATTCCCAATTTTTTCACAAAAAGTTAGGTAAAACCTATCGTTTAAAGAGAAGCATATATGCAAATCACTCCCAAAACTAAGTTTATTGACACTTTAGTTAATCATCAAAGTTTTATGTTGAACTACTTGCAACAATCAGAAACTTCCCCCTTATTGAACTCATAGCGTGCAACTCTTAATCGACAACTAACATCTTTAAGTTGAATCACTAAGCCAACAGATATTCCATGATCGGAACCTTTACATTAATTAGAGAAATTAACCAACGTGAAGAAGTAAAGGGAAATCCAGTGGTGTGAACTGTAATGCTCAATCCCAAATAAGGTATACTTACTACGGGAGAATAAAGCCAGTGTAGCTGGGGTGTATTGAATCAGTGCTTCTGAATAGCTCGGGGAACTGTACCCTCTCCTTGATGTCCCATACTTTGCGCTTCGGCTGGTAGACGAAGGAAGGTTGCGCCTCTTTTACTTCATCGCCCATCTCGTAGCTGTTTGCTCACCGACTGAACGCGCTCTCACTACAGCGTTTGTTTTGTAACCATAGAAACAGCCGAAAGGCTACTGCGAATCGATTGGCTTCATCAGTAGTACGACCGCGAGAGAACGACTGTGTATTTCGTTAATCTCCTACATTAGCGCTAGAATAGCGTACGTAAACAGTACGGAGCGGGTTATAATTTACCGCATAGATGAGTCAGTCAACCTACCTAAAAGTACATGACTTCCGATGGTGGGGTCCTCTTAGCCGTTACGAAGAAAACCTTTATTAGACTTCCATCCTTCTTTCCACGCTTCCTCAGGAATACTGACATTACAACAAAACATCATCTTCCCATACAGGTCTGCGGGTTTCGTCGGGAGCCTGGAGTGTTGTCCAGTGCGGTATGGGCTGGAAGATTGGAAGTACTCTTGAGAGTATAGGAAAAGGCAGTGTAACAAATCGTGGAGTACTGCACTAGTAAGTATACTCTACAGTAGTTTACTCGTAAGGAATGAAGATAGTATGTACAAGTAATGAAAGTGTTGCCGCTGTGTATCCTGCAACCAGTTTCATACGAACAAAATTTTTGGTAACATTTTTGGAAACGGCTATTTTGGAAGCTATATAAAATCAGTGAAAAATAGTCTAGATCGCGATGGTTATTTTATTAGAACTACTGCTTTCGGCCTAGTCTTAGGCTATTTTCAGGCAGCACCATCAGCTGAAGCTGACAATTTGTAGAACAGTCATTTAACCTCAGTCGCTGAAACTGCTCAACGACTGAGTTAAATTAACATCGTCAACTTTAGCTGTTGGTGCTGTATGAAGATGGCCTAAGACTAGGCCGAAACCAGTCATATTAATAAAATAACCATCGCGATCTAGATTGTTTTTTCACTGATTTTATATTTCATACCAATAAACTTGAAAAATATGAGGAACAGGGGCACATTTGACAAATAATTGAGATTTTTTTATTGATTCCTTTACTCTTCTCCGGTATCTAGAAGTACGACCATGTTTTGCAATCCTGAAACACACTAAAAGCTTCGAAATTTGTTATGATTATAGTGGAAAACGTTTTTCTCCTCAGTTTTCGCTGTTAATCTCATCACCACGAGTGGTCTAACGGGATATGCAATGTCTTGCGATTCCTTCCTACATTTGGAGATTTCCTACGTTCCCAGTATCCAGTTAATGAGGTTTTCAATACGTCAATATATGCCAGGTTTCCGTATGTTACTGTTTGAAAGGACGACTGATTGAAACAGCGTTAAGCCAGTCGTTGGACGTGTGAATTAAAAAGTGCTATTCACGCATAGCCAGCTTCTCCGAATATCCTATAACTGGACCACATAACACGTGTCTAACCAACCATTTCATTTTTTACAAATTATCTAACTATCTATACTCAAGGATTGATGATGCCTGTCTGCTACATGGAAAGCAGTAGAGTTTACCGTAAAGCTGCATAGCAAGCAGTAATGTACTGTAAACAGACTTCAAATGTAGGTAAGTATTTTCTCTAAAAATACCAACGTAATGAAACAAATTTTAAGGTGATTTGGAACTTCCTCTCAGATTAAAACTGTGTGCTAGACCAGGACCTGCGACCTTTGCCTATCGATGGTAAGTGCTGTGTGCTCTGTCGACTGAACTATCCAAGCACGATACGCAACCCACCCCTCCCCCTTCACAGCTTTTCTTCCACAAGTACATCTCCTACCTTTCAAACTTCACAGAAATTCTCCTGCACATCTTGTGGTACGAGCACTCCAGGAGGAATGGATGCTGTGATTACCAGACTTAGCTGCAGCCTGGGCGCTCTGCTTGATTTGAAATTTCCTGGCAAATTAAAACTTTTTGTCGAGTCAGAACTCTAACCCAAGGTCCAGAACACAGTTTTAATCTGCCAGGAAGTTTCCGATCAACGCTGCACAGTGAAATTTCATTCTGGAAATATTAAGGTACCAATAGAAGATACAAACTAGCTATTTAATACAACTTCGAAAGATCTAGCTTTATTTGCATTTGGTTAATGCATATCTTGACTTTTTTCACACCCGTGAATATTCTCATCCTTGGAGGGATCTCTGGAACACAATGAATTAATTAATTAATTAATTAATCTGGCTTGAGTGAACCTTGGTGATCAGTACCACTGCCACATTATTTTCATCGTTCCACGTCATTTTTGAAATCAGCGTTATCTGTCAGTGTATTTCTTCAGTACTCACTTGGTGGTTGCACAAGCCATCCTTTACGTTGTTGAACCTCACGGAATTGTGAACACAAATGCTGATTAGAAAAAGGGTGTCGCTTCAATTTTAACTGTAGGCTTAACATGTAGACTTAAATGCAGTCGCTGAATGAAGGAATATTAAAATATATTATGTCGTTAACCTACTGTACGAAATTAGTATGAAAGAGACTGAAGATTATAAGAGCTATTTACATTAGAGCCGATGTAATGTCACCACGTAAGTTGTAATAGTTGAGCGCGCATGGGTGGAAGTGACGGGAACGTCAGAAGTTGCTCAACAATTATAAGAAGGATGGCATCTACAATGAGAAACCTCACTACGGGAAGGGATTATAAATTTGGGCGCTCCTATATGGACAACTGTCGTTGAAATCTGTTAATCCATTGAATGTTAAGAAAACTGCAACAATATAATCGATACGTAATACTTGATACGAACTTTGATTCCACACATTAGGTATATGGCAATATACGGGGTGTTTCAGAGTCTTTGTTACTAGTGTCTATGGGTGACAGATCATGTTACAGGGAATAAATAACTTTTGTTTGAGAAAAACTGTTCACTGCTGCTTCCCAGCTTAGTATTTGAAAGCTCTGGAACCACGATATTTCACCAAACCAGCTTATCAGGTGCGTAGCACACTAATTGACTCGGTAAACTGATAGTGATTTTCCGCGAGAAAACCACAAGAACGGGTGTCTCCAATCGGAGCAAATCATTTTAGAGGGGAATCAGGGGCTTCAGATTTGTCTGGGCTACCATCCTTCATGTGGAGCATATGACTAGATGACAGGCAACACGCTGCATACAAACACTGCAGAGTGCCTATGCTTTATCACTTCTCATGTACATAATAAGCATTAAACAACGTTTGGTATAGTCAGGAAGTGTCAGTGAACAGTTTGTACATAATAAAAGTTATTCCTCATGACGTGATCTATCAATACAAGACGTTTGCAGCGAAGACTTTAAAACACCCTGCATGTATGATTAGGATTACAGAACTGTACTACATATCTGGCTTTGAGAATGCATAGTCTCTCGATTACCAGCTTTCATCATTATCGACAGTGTGTACACGTTACAGAAGGATGTGTTCCACACATGTGAGCAAATCCGGGGGCAGTCAGGTGTGCTCACTCTAGTGTGTGATTCTTTGGGAAGGAAGGCAGAAAAAATGTGTAAGAATGTATGGCAGCCTTATTGAGCACGTCATGTATAGAGTAGTTTTGAAGTCCATGAAACATTTCAAACAAGCGATGCAGATAAATGGCCGAGAACAATATAATAAATTACGAAGTTCGTAGAAGACCTGCTCTCAATTTTTTTTTAATATACACTCCTGGAAATGGAAAAAAGAACACATTGACACCGGTGTGTCAGACCCACCATACTTGCTCCGGACACTGCGAGAGGGCTGTACAAGCAACGATCACACGCACGGCACAGCGGACACACCAGGAACCGCGGTGTTGGCCGTCGAATGGCGCTAGCTGCGCAGCATTTGTGCACCGCCACCGTCAGTGTCAGCCAGTTCGCCGTGGCATACGGAGCTCCATCGCAGTCTTTAACACTGGTAGCATGCCGCGACAGCGTGGACGTGAACCGTATGTGCAGTTGACGGACTTTGAGCGAGGGCGTATAGTGGGCATGCGGGAGGCCGGGTGGACGTACCGCCGAATTGCTCAACACGTGGGGCGTGAGGTCTCCACAGTACATCGATGTTGTCGCCAGTGATCGGCGGAAGGTGCACGTGCCCGTCGACCTGGGACCGGACCGCAGCGACGCACGGATGCACGCCAAGACCGTAGGATCCTACGCAGTGCCGTAGGGGACCGCACCGCCACTTCCCAGCAAATTAGGGACACTGTTGCTCCTGGGGTATCGGCGAGGACCATTCGCAACCGTCTCCATGAAGCTGGGCTACGGTCCCGCACACCGTTAGGCCGTCTTCCGCTCACGCCCCAACATCGTGCAGCCCGCCTCCAGTGGTGTCGCGACAGGCGTGAATGGAGGGACGAATGGAGACGTGTCGTCTTCAGCGATGAGAGTCGCTTCTGCTTTGGTGCCAATGATGGTCGTATGCGTGTTTGGCGCCGTGCAGGTGAGCGCCACAATCAGGACTGAATACGACCGAGGCACACAGGGCCAACACCCGGCATCATGGTGTGGGGAGCGATCTCCTACACTGGCCGTACACCACTGGTGATCGTCGAGGGGACACTGAATAATGCGCGGTACATCCAAACCGTCATCGAACCCATCGTTCTACCATTCCTAGACCGGCAAGGGAACTTGCTGTTCCAACAGGACAATGCACGTCCGCATGTATCCCGTGCCACCCAACGTGCTCTAGAAGGTGTAAGTCAACTACCCTGGCCAGCAAGATCTCCGGATCTGTCCCCTATTGAGCATGTTTGGGACTGGATGAAGCGTCGTCTCACGCGGTCTGCACGTCCAGCACGAACGCTGGTCCAACTGAGGCGCCAGGTGGAAATGGCATGGCAAGCCGTTCCACAGGACTACATCCAGCATCTCTACGATCGTCTCCATGGGAGAACAGCAGCCTGCATTGGTGCGAAAGGTGGATATACACTGCACTAGTGCCGACATTGTGCATGCTCTGTTGCCTGTGTCTATGTGCCTGTGGTTCTGTCAGTGTGATCATGTGATGTATCTGACCCCGGGAATGTGTCAATAAAGTTTCCCCTTCCTGGGACAATGAATTCACGGTGTTCTTATTTCAATTTCCAGGAGTGTATAAATGCTCTACACGTCCATCCTTCATCGCACGACACACATCTAATCGATTGTCCAATTCTGCCCATACCCGACCCAGCACATCCAGAGTAAGAGTAAGAAGAGCAGTTGCGATGTGGTGTCGTAAATCTTCAGGGTTCTGTGACAGAGGAGTCTTTGATGTAACCCCACAAGAAAAATTTCCAAAGCGTGAAGACCAGCGACCGTGGTTGCCACTCGAGTAGTGCCTATCCAGCAACGTGGCAACGTCTCATTCAGATAATCTCGTACACAACCGTGGAAATGTGGAGGGACGCCATCTCGTTGAAAAAAAAAATACCTGCCATCAGTTTCAAGTTGGAGCTTGAGTCAAAGTTACAGCTGCAGCATATTGAGATTGATGATGCCATTGACAGAAGTAGTAAGCACAGACTGTGTTAGAAACAGAAAACTCTTTGCACAAATTCTAGTACGCAAAAAGCTTTTTTTGTGTGTGTGGTTCAAAGCCATTTTCAGCAACTGCACACATGTGTCATTTGTTACGTTATGTTTAGTCATTAATCTATACCAGGGAGAGCCAAAGAATTTCGCACACGAGAAGAGCTTTAGCTAGCATGCCATAGCTCTCTTGCCTGGCTGCGCACTTACCCCACTGCCATGCTGCGCCGAGTATGAGGAGCTGAAGACGGGCACACTGCAAACGCGCCGCATTCAACTGGCAATGCAGTCGCATTGCATAGGACTTGGTTTCATATTTCTCAGCAACGTAGTTCATAAACGAAACAAATGTTGGCTACTAAATACTTTTTGAACACTGACGACATAATTTTATCTGGCACAATCTGTCAGCATGCGGACAGACACAAGACAGTTTCACAGATTTTCGCACTTAAGATTGTGATGTAATTATGAATGACTTAGTCACACGCACGAGTTGATGGAAATACTTTACGCGTTTGCAATCTAATTATGAATACGTGGAAACTCTCCTAGATTGTTTTAACACAAAATAATTTATCTTTTAGACAGGAATTACACTGCAGAACAGTCAGTTGCATCTGCACATCCACAGGAGCGCTTTCAACTGAAACAGCAAAGGTCTCGAACACAGATGCAAAATTGGCGTCGTACTAAAAACGTTTAGAAAACTGCCCTTGTAATTGTTTCAAGACCACAATGACTTCTTCAAATCTTTCATTTTCTTTAACACCAGTGAGCTTAGGCAAATAGACAGTATTTTTTGTCCCATCCACAATGCGATTTTCTTTTTAAATGCATCCGCATAAGATCATAAATAAGTTTTTTCTCTCCATGCAGTGTCTTACTGTGGGTAAACTGTTGCAACTGACAGAGGAATGATGCATGTGCTTCACAAAATTTACGTTTCGTACCATCAGTTTCATTGTGTATTACATGCTTGAGAATTTTGAACACCGTGCGTCTTGGTGTACACGACAATGAATCTCGACTGTCGATCGTTGTAATTTTTTGCGCTTTCATCGTCAACTAAAACTTTAAATTCTTTCTGCACTGTATTGTAATCTTATCCCATAGCAAATCTGCGACACCTGTCGAATATGAGGCTGTATATCTAGGAAGGAGTGCTGAAAGGTAATGCTTCCAAATTTTTTTTCTGTTTTCAGCATCGGTTGAAATATTACACGTCATGCACATTACTTGCTCGACTTTCCCGCTTCGCTGACGCAACCTACAACCCTTTGCCGCTAGAGGGTTCTGAATTATAGGGTGTAACATGGCGGTGTGTAACGTAACTACGTTGGTGTGTGAGTGAGAAACAGCTCAGAAAACTGAAAGCACGATTTCGAATAGTTCATCTTGCAGCATCACAATGCCACACCACACACGAGCGCGGCAACAAGCCAACGTCTCGGGTTTACTGTCACTGATCATCCTCCACAAGTCTGGACTTCGCCCCATCAGATTTTCATCAGTTTCCAAAGCTTAAAGAGCACCTTCAAGGAATGCACTTTGATAGTGATGAAGCGGTGCTAGCAGAGAAAAGGTTGTGGCTCCATCAACAACGTCAAACCATCGACAGTGACGGTATCAATAAAGTGGTCTCTCGTTGGGCTAAATGTTTCGTTGCCGGAGTGAGTGTTGAGAAATAAATATGTAGAAATGAAAAATAAAGATGTAGAATGTTAATAAAGTTTGTTTTATTTAAACAACTTTGAGTTCTTTCACATAAAAAATTCTTAGGCATTACTTTCCAGCAAGCCCTCATATTATGCGATACTGAGAATTCTTAAACTTCTGTCATTTTCATCAATTTTTAAAGGTTTTGTAATGGTTATCTTATATCTGCCGCAGTGTTTCCAACTCTGTCACACGTAATTTGGCTAAGCAAGTTTCAAAACCTGCTAGAAATGGGCTACAAAAAAAGCAC
The DNA here is from genome assembly GCF_021461385.2 of Schistocerca piceifrons. Lineage (NCBI taxonomy): Eukaryota > Metazoa > Arthropoda > Insecta > Orthoptera > Acrididae > Schistocerca > Schistocerca piceifrons. Next base: position 929,793,105 of record NC_060139.1, on the reverse strand, counting down.
ACTGTTCTTTTATTTATATGACCTTTCGTTCTTCAGACTACTAAACAATATCATTGCCGTATCATGACGATATTTTTCCTAATACCCGTATAACACGCGAATTTTGAGTGGAACAATTCAACCCATGTGAAAACTGGGTATTTCAGTGTCATCAATCTCTTCTTCCAAGAACTGTGTTAATGTTGAGGGTACTGGGTTGTCCCTGCTAATGCCACTAATTTTGCCATGGGGCGAATGGTACCTTTGAAACAAAGAATATTTACATTGTAAAGCATGGTAGTGTAGAAAACTCGAAACATTTAAAAATTTATGCCACTATTCAATTTTTTTTCAAAACTGTATCTTCAAATTGAAAATTGTGACAGCGCACTCTGAGGCATCGAAGGCCCGAACGAATTGTCGGCATAAGTGTCCCCCCTCCCGTTCCTATACGAATTTTTGGCAATATTCGGTTCATTAAAGTACCTCATCGCTTCTGCATTTGACTAAGGCAGCACTAGAAGTATCTTGAACACATTGCAGAGTTCGCTGAGAGGCTTATGTTTATTTTCATCCTTATATTTTGTATTTCAAAAATTCAACTGTGTCTGTCACGTTCTCCCATTCCACAAAATTTATTTTTTGCCTCCGGAATTCTATGTCAATCAGGATGGCCGATCTGATACCTATTTGCAAATACAATGGTGTTATATTTTCTTTTACTCGTCTTAAACAGTTTTCTGGTGCAATAGATGATACCTTTGGGAGCACTTTAATATTCTTCAGGAGACGGATTGGAGCATACTGACAAGACGTACAATAAAGTTAACGCAAATTTTTCGAATTCTCATTTCATTATCCACAATGACTCTACCGTTGGTGCGCTAAATTCCTACTTGGGATGAAGAAAATTCTTGACTCGTACAAAAGCAGATCCTGTTGACTACCTTCTACGATTACCATTTGTACAAGTATTTTGATTAAAATAGTGTGGTCTTGCAGCAGCTTGGTGAAGTCGGCAGACCTAGACAGGAGCTCTTCATCAACTACTTTGCACTCTCGCAAAACTTATCGTAGAAATATGTCTTTACACATTTCGTATAGTGTCAGAGCGGTATAGCACTTTTCATTCACAAAGGCTTCCCTGAGATAACTCTGTTAGAACATCTACTGGTTAAGTACGCGTTCATAGACGGTCGCAATTGAGATCCATCGTGTTACGGCGATTTGCATTATCTTCAAAAGATCCTCATCGGACGAGGTATTATACAGATCATTGTAGGTCTCCTGACATCTACGAGCAGTGGCACCAGTCGTGTGTCTCATAAAAAACGAATTCTAAATGAGCTGGCAATTCGTCTGTACAAGAATGAGGAATAGCCAACTCGATGGAGTGAGAACAACATAGTATGAGGATTAGGTGCGGAATGTCTTGCTTAAGGACAGGATAAACTCCGTTGTCTTTGCCGGCCGTAACAAATGCGTTATCTGTACCTATACCATGCACTTTCTGCAAATACAGAATTGTACAGCTTTTATACCTTCACCTGAGGCACTCTCTTAACAGTTTTGTTTCCTGAGAAGTGCACAATACAAACACCCAGCTGTTTCGTAAAAATTTAGGTGCTCCACCACTATGCTATATGAACTATCACCATCATTATTTTTCAACAAAACTTTTAAACTGCGGATATATGAAATTTTTATTACTTCACTGCATCTTGTGCGATGTATTTTCGGATAATGTATTTGTTCATCTCGCTGTGATGACCAACATCCTGTATAAAAAAATGCATACTCAAAAATAATGTTCCAGCTGGAACTTTAGGTTGAAAATTCAGTTTAACCACTTTCACATGCTTGTCGAATTTTGAATGAGCTCTCAGTCCCAAATACTTGCTGTTGAGAAGGCGTTAACAAAATCGACATAGCACCTTTGTTTTATCCGTCGGCACCTTTCGAATCCAGTCTTTCAGTTCTTCATCTTTTAACGATTGTCTAAACTGTTGCATACGGAGGTTTCTTCGGCATTTTTTTAACAAAACGTACACACGTCTAAGAAAACTGACCTCTTGTTCTAATTGAAAAGACTTAAGTAGATAACGATTAGATACTGCTGCCAGTGAATTGCTGTAATAGCACTACAGACTGTATTGTAGTAAGTGCGATTGTTCATTCAGGCAATCCACTGTTGTCCTGCCGCAGTCTGTTACTGCGTCAGACGTCGAGTAGTAGGCAATAACAATCAAACCCAGATAACCCTGACGTCCTTCTGGAAGGACGACGTCACTCACTGTTGAAATTATTTATTTTTGCGAATAACGCATTGTTGCAACGGACTGTGACGCATTGTTATATGAAGTAGGCAGAGCCAGTTGCGCGCTGCGACAGTCAGTTTGAAGGTGTCGTTCATAGTGCGTGAGAAACTGTGTCTTGAAGATAGGGCCGATTTTACCATGGACGAACTGACTGACCTTGTCATCGATGGGTATGTATATTTTCTTTCATATTGCGTCAATAATTCTGAAACTTGTCATGTTGTTGTTGTGGTCTTCAGTCCTGAGACTGGTTTGATGCACCTCTCCAAGCTACTCTATCCTGTGCAAGCTTCTTCATCTCCCAGTACCTACTGCAACCTACATCCTTCTGAATCTGCTTAGTGTATTCATCTCTTGGTCTCCCTCTACGATTTTTACCCTCCACACTGCCCTCCAATGCTAAATTTGTGATGCCTTGATGCCTCAAAACATGTCCTACCAACCGATCCCTTCTTCTAGTCAAGTTGTGCCACAAACTTCTCTTCTCCCCAATCCTATTCAACACCTCCTCATTAGTTATGTGATCTACCCATCTAATCTTCAGCATTCTTCTGTAGCACCACATTTCAAAAGCTTCTATTCTCTTCTTGTCCAAACTAGTTATCGTCCATGTTTCACTTCCATACATGACTACACTCCATACAAATACTTTCAGAAACGACTTCCTGACACTTAAGTGTATACTCGACGTTAACAAATTTCTCTTCTTCAGAAACGATTTCCTTGCCATTGCCAGTCTACATTTTATATCCTCTCTACTTCGACCATCATCAGTTATTTTACTCCCCAAATAGCAGAACTCCTTTACTACTTTAAGTGTCTCATTTCCTAATCTAATTCCCTCAGCATCACCCGATTTAATTTGACTACATTCCATTATCCTCGTTTTGCTTTTGTTGATGTTCATCTCATATCCTCCTTTCAAGACACTGTCCATTCCGTTCAACTGCTCTTCCAAGTCCTTTGCTGTCTCTGACAGAATTACAATGTCATCGGCGAACCTCAAAGTTTTTACTGCTTCTCCATGAAATTTAATACCTACTCCGAATTTTTCTTTTGCTTCCTTTACTGCGTGCTCAATATACAGATTGAATAACATCGGGGAGAGGCTACAACCCTGTCTCACTCCTTTCCCAACCACTGCTTCCCTTTCATGCCCCTCGACTCTTATAACTGCCATCTGGTTTCTGTACAAATTGTAGATAGCCTTTCGCTCCCTGTATTTTACCCCTACCACCTTCAGAATTTGAAAGAGAGTATTCCAGTTAACATTGTCAAAAGCTTTCTCTAAGTCTACAAATGCTAGAAACGTAGGTTTGCCTTTCCTTAACCTTTCTTCTAAGATAAGTCGTAAGGTTAGTATTGCCTCACGTGTTCCAACATTTCTGCGGAATCCAAACTGATCTTCCCCGAGGTCCGCTTCTACCAGTTTTTCCATTCGTCTGTAAAGAATTCGCGTTAGTATTTTGCAGCTGTGACTTATTAAACTGATAGTTCGGTAATTTTCACATCTGTCAACACCTGCTTTCTTTGGGATTGGAATTATTATATTCTTCTTGAAGTCTGAGGGTATTTCGCCTGTCTCATGTGTCATATAATATCTTAAAGAATTAACCTATATTATTTATGGGTTTATATTACGATTGAAAGTTTTCGTCAGTTGTAATTCAATTATGTTTTCAACCGTCCTTCCAGAAGGACGTCAGGGTAATATGTTGTCATTTTGTATTCACAGAAAACGATGTACACTGATGGAACCTTTGGACATGTTAGAATCAAAAGATGAGGAAATACCTAATACTGGTGTGAATGTAACATTACACCCTCCTCTAAATTCAACTGATGATGTAACAGATGAAGATTCTGGTGCTGAAGAAAATCCAAGTGTAGATAAATAACCAGCAAGTCAGCTCAATGCTACTGCGCTTTGTGATTTGGCCATTTTTACCAATGGTAATGCTGTGAATGCAACAAGGAAACAATCCTTCACCTCTGATTTGTTCCAGGACCCTCCAGCAGTACAAAAACAGCAACAATAACAACAACAACCACAAACAAACCAGCAAGGCCATCGAAGAATAAAGTTCTAAACCTCAAGAAATATAACTGGAAAAGTGGTGAAATTGTTAATCCAACACCTGTATGGCCTCTAATGTTCACAGTTGGAATGAAGAAAGGGCGAACACGGCTTGAATATTTCCAACAGTTTTTTGATAACGAAGTGCTTCTAATGATGGTCACATACACAAATCAGTACGCAGCCAAGAGAAATAGACTAGGTGATTGTTCAGAAGATGAGATGTTGGTGTTTATTGCAATACTTCTGCTAAGTGGATATGTAACAGTGTCACGCAGAAAGATGTACTGGCAATCAGATAAAGACAGTCACAACGACCTCGTAACAAATGCCATGTCCAGAGATTGATTTGACTTCATCTTTTCCAATTTGCATGTATGCAACAATGACGATTTAGATAAATCAGACCGTTTGGGGAAAATCCGCCCATTACTGTGTATGCTGAATGATAGATTCAAACAATTTGCGCCTCACGTGCGGCATCATTCTGTCGATGAATCGATGGTCCCATACTTCGGAAGTCACGGGTGCAAACAATTCATAAAAGGGAAACCAATCCGATACGGATTCAAATTTTGGTTCGGAGGCACAAGTGGCGGATATATTATTTGGCTCGAACCCTACCAAGTAGCTGGCACGTGTGGTAAGGATTATGAAACGAAAGGTATGGGGTATGGTGTGGTAATGACTTATGTTGACCAGTTACTTCCACATGTTCCATATCGAATATACTTTGATAACCTTTTCACCAGCGTTGAACTACTACATGACCTAAAAGAGAGAGGCGTGGAAGCAACAGGAACAATAAGAGGAAACAGAGTTTAAGAATTGTACTCTATCACCTGTAGAAAAAATGATAAAAGAAAATAGAGGATCATATGAAGTTTGTTCTGACTCAGCATCTGGGATTTCCATTGTACGTTGGAATGATAACAATGTTGTTACTGTAGCCACCAACTTTGACAAAGTGCAACCACTACGCTCTGTAGCAAGATTTTCCAGGGAACAAAATAAAAGGATTAGCGTGCCTCAACTTAACTTATTACACTCCTACAACACTCATATGGGAGGCATAGATCGAGCTGACCAAAATGTATCCCTATATAGATGCTCTGTAAGAGGGAAAAAGTGGTATTTCCCGATCATTGCACATTTTATAGACATTGCAGAGCAAAATGCCTGGGATCTTTACAAGCACAACGAAGAACCCACAGATCATCTGACATTTCGTCGTCGAATTGTCACTGCAATTCTTGAAAGTCACAAAAGAGTCACTACCAGCAGAGGACGTCCTAGTAAGAGGGCAAAACTAGATTCTAGATTTGATGGAAGAGAACATTATGTTGCTGAATTACCAACGGATGAGGTAACAAAAATGAAGAAGCAGCTGAAATGTCGGAGTTGCCACAAAAAAAACTACTACTATGTGCATAAAATGTGACGAACCACTTCATGTTTGTTGCTTTTTGTCTTATCATACTAGTGCATAAAATATGTGTATAGGTTATTTTCTTTGTTTTTGTATTTATTAGCTGTTTTAGCCTATAATTCAAATTTATTTATGTTTATTTGAAAGTATAAAAACCGAAACAAGTTAATCGTGCAATGTCATATACTTTAAAAACATGTTCCCTTATTGTCCTGACGTCCTTCTGGAAGGACGCCCATTTTTGGAAATACTAAGTAAAAATAAATACTCAAAATTGTTTTTACTTTCTTCCTTACAACCTTGTGAATGAATGTAGATAAGATATAAATCAATATTGAAAAAAAAATTCAGGACTATCTGGGTTAATTCCGATTGTTAAACAATGTCTATTGTAAACGCCCTTCTGAAATGTTAATTCCATTATTGACTCAATGGAATTTCTTGTTTGACCGTTAATATTTTAATAACAACATGTATTAAGTTAATCATTTAATTGTGTTTATTGTTATTATTATTACACATTTTGCCTCCAGGAAAGTAGTTAACTTGAATGTTACATGGTTATTCATTTTTTTCCTCTACCCTTCTTCTCCTCTTCCCAAAACCTATTCATTGTTAGGTTGTGTTCCTGTTCCCTTTATGTCCATGTTTCGCCTGTTTTCTTCCTTTCTTTTGCTTTAAATTTCGTATTCATGATCCTATTTCTGAATTTCTCTCTTTCAGTTATCATTTCAATACTGATCCCTGTTTGTTTTAGGTCGTCTTCTATTTCTTGAAACCAACTTTTTCTTTTTTTTCTTTTGGTTGAACTGTTTACTACATTAAAAATCCTCTTTGAGAGTCTTGTTGTTCATTCTGTGTAAGTGTCAATAGAATATTAGTTGGCGTTTTCTAATCATGTCTGTGAGCTTGTCAGTGCGTTCATATAATATTTTGGTTAGTCTCTTTATCCATATACCATCTCTGTGTACTATTCCAAATATTTTTCTGGAGATTTTACGTTCCATTTTTTTCTGTCTCTGTTATGCCTGATGAAGCAAGTGGTCGTTTCTTACGCGTAGAGTGCTTCTGGTAGTACAGTGGTACCGTACTGCCTGTACGCTTTCTGAAGTTCTGTTCTTACTATGTTGTATGCCTTGTTTGATCCTCCTATTTGCATATATTACCCACAAAATTCAAATTTTTGCACTCTGTTAACCTTTCCATATTTTGTGTACATGGCTTGATTGTTGTTGTTCTTTCTTTCCGTGTACAGCGTTTTCTTATACAGTATATCAGTAGACCTGTTTTAGAGAGACTTCAAGTACATATTCCAGTGGTTTTCGTCTATTGTTGCTGAGTACAGCCAGGTCACCTATAAGTGCCTGACAAGATGATCGCCTTGTTTGCACACGTTCTTCGTAACTGAATTCGTTTTACTTTTTCTTCCCATTGTTTGATAATTTTGCCCAGGAGCACGTTGAAAAAAGGTAGTGTGAGACTGTTTTCTTGTCTGACCCCTGCAGATATCTCGAATGGGTCTGACATTTCTCCCATAAATTTTATTTTGGATGTTGTGTCTGTTGTATGAGTGTCCTAGTTTTTCTGTCTATTTCATATTCTTCTAATGTGTCAAAGAGAATCTGCCTGTATATGGAGTCGTAGCCTTTCTTAAAGTCCATGAATGTGACTACATCGTTGTTCGTCTGTCTGACCTTCAGGAGCGTTCGCAGGTTCCAAATCTGCTCAATACAGGACCTTCCTTTTCTGAAGCCTGCTTGGTATCTTTGTGTCAGGTTGTGGTTCTAGTCTGGGTAATGCCTTGAAGAGAATCTTGTAGGTAAGCGGTGATTATGAGATACCACTGTAGTTGTTAGGGTCTGTCTTGTCGCCCTTTTTGTGAAGTGGGTGAATCTACACACACTACCATGCCTGTGGAATTTTCTCTGTGTTCCACATTTCTGTGAGAATTTTATAGATTTTCTTTGTGATGCTTTGGTCTGCAGATCTCAGAAATAATTCCGTCTTCTCCTGGAGCTCTGTTGTTTTCTAGTTGTTTCATAATCTCTACCTCTGTTACTGTGGGTGGTTACGAATGTAGGTTTAGTACAGTTTACGTGAAGTGTAATTTTTCTTTAGGCTTTTCGCAATTGAGGAGTTTATAAAAATAGTTTTTAAGAATTTTTCAGGTTTCTTTAGTGTCTGTTTCCAGAAGCAAATATTTGGAGGATGATAACCCTTTATGTTTTCCCTGAATATTCTGTACAAATTTCTCGTATTATTTATTCATTTAATCCAGTTTCGTCGTATGTTCTTTCACTCTTCTAATATCTTTGAAGATTGTGTTTAATTTATTAAAATACAACAATACGAGAAGTCTGACATATTTTCGGCAGTCGGCTGAGAAGAATATTTTCCAGCTTTAAGGAATACAAATCTGCCAGAATCAGCCGTAAATCGGCTGTGTTGGCAACACTGATCGGCCTTCTTAAATTATTAAATCCAGAAAATGAGAGGGGTTAGCATGTCAGAATGGGAAATTACTTACACAGCTGAGAGGAGCAATCACTGTCTGGACAAGAGGAAATTTCCGTATTGTTAACATGAATCGAAAATTGTTGCAGAAAGTCTAGAGTGAGTTATGAGGCGCCAGAAGCGTGTAGCCGACAGCCGTTCGAGAACAAGGTTGCCACTAAAGAATCTGCCGGTGCAAGAAAAAAGATATGAAAAAATAATGTTGAAAAAACGTTCTGTTCAGTTCGCATCCGTTTTGTGAATTTCTGATTATCTTTACCGCGCCCAGCCTGATAGACAGTGATTTATAAATGTCATGACTGAGTGTACAGGCTTAGTTAACGATTTGAAGTGGCGCCTGGTCAAACATATTATGGAAAAACACTGCGGCATGAAAATTAATATGTGCTCGAAGTGATTCTTGTAGCTTTGTTCTGGAAGTTTTACTCAGCTGAACAACAGTGTTACTGTATGACTAATTTGGATGGTTGGATTGATTAGAGTTGGTTTTGAGTAGAGGATTGACAGTTGTTGGAAAATGACAGTTTATTTATTCGGTGCAAGTGAGTTGCTCTTAGGAAGTTGTGATTTTACTCAAGATTCATAACATACAAGTTGACCCTCAGCAATTTCTGAATAGCCAGGCAAATTATTAATACAGTGCTGGATTTCTATCGTGAGATGATAAAACATATGGATATAATTATACAGGCCCCATATTCATGTGGTGTCTCCCTAGACCCATACCTCGTACTTGGTGCATCTAGGTTCGTACTAGCCAGTTGGTTGGAAAATAGCGTACCCTCAGCATAGTAAGAGCCAGAAGGATACAAGAGAACCACCACACTGGCGACCCTGGCAGATGTGACGTCTTTTATATTGTGGGCAAATACCGTAACGTAAACATTGCTGACACCACGATTCTGTTGAACTGTTCTGTTCTGTGCTGACAGAAAAATGGCATACCACAATGCTAAATGCTGTATTGGTTACTCCCTAGATGCACCGGGCAAAGCCGAGACATGGCCAGCCTCTGTCCACATGCGGTCAATACATTGTCCTCACGTGCAGTTTTTCACACCATAGCCAATCCTGATCTATAGCAATTTTTTAAAATGTTACATAGACTTAACAATTACCCTGTAATGTCAACAGACAAGACTGTCATAGGTCCAAACGGCCCAGATCTCAATAAGTATATTCTCCACATATACAGTACTGGCCTTTAAAATTACAACACCATTAAGGCAGTATGCACCAAATGTCAAATGCAAAGGAAGTGTGCTACATGCTTGGACATAAGAATGATCGTCATTTCAGCGTGTAGGACTACGGGTCTTTTGATTTGCCGCCACACAGCTGGACATGTGGTATTCTGGCAATGTTAGGGGTGTAGCTACGTTTTTTCAACTGTCAATGACGTGAGCGAGGGATTTGACAGAAGAACAGCATGGCGCACATTTGGCTGCACATGGCTCTTGGTAGCCTTCTTGGCTGGAATGTTGTACAATGACCACTTCTTGGGACAGGTAGTGAGAGCGAGACCATTAAGTTAAAACTTGGAAGAGAAGATAGAGATACTGTCAGTCGCTGGCCTCGGGCCAAATCCCCCCTACCAGGAAACTTAACAGATACAAATTCTTCAGTCCTTCCAGTGGGAGGAGACTGCTTATGACACCAGTTGCGTTGGCAACTTTTAAAGATTTTCGGAATGGAACAAAAGCTCACTTCTAGATGAATAGTGCGTTGTGGTAGGACCCCTTTACCAGTCTCTGCCAGTGGCGTCTGCAAATTTTCCTCCATACATTTGATTTAGAAATTTTGAGAACATTGTTACCTGCTCTGTATTTGCCCCTATTGGTTTCCACAGTGCACATTCAGTATCAGGTCAATGCTACAAACATATACAACCTAACAGTCCAATTGTACCATAACCTGTTTATACACTACCAAATTCTATGTTTTCCACCATTCACATTATTTTCTGTCGGTGCCATCATAAACCCTATTCTCTGAACTGCATTCCTGCTATAAAAATTTTCAGGTGGATAACATTTCCCACATTTTGCACTTTTGACCACCATCATATGCTGCAACATCGATTTTATAAATGATTAACATGGAAGTTACTCTGTGTTCCCACTTACGCACAATCTTATGATACTGCATATATTTAGAGTTTATATCATTTTGGGCTCTGTAAGAAATATAACTGTGCAGTTTTACGGGCATTTTCAAAGTGTTTCTGCAATGTTTCATCACCTGACTGCAGTCTAAACTGCAAATAACCAAAAACAGCATTTGAATTGGTTTTTCCTCTTAAAAGCAAGTCATGTAATGCACAAAATAGTATGCAAGAAACAACTGATCTCAACTTTGAGTGATAAAATCATACTGACTCCCCAAGCTTATCACTGACAAGTTCTTCTACACTCTTAGTTTTGTTTGTCATAACATTAACAAAATTCATGGAATCCGAAATGCATCTTTATGCCATTTGGAGTACATATGCAGTTTGGCAGAATCTAAATTTGGTCAATGGACGGCAGACTGCCTACACGCGAGGATAACTGCATGACATAATCAATTACCTTGAATGCATTTTATCACTGAGATGGTGGTGTGCAGAAAATTTAAAAACCCAAGATGATGCTGGCCAAAAATTTAAAAATTGCAAGTTGGAGGTGGTGGGTAATTTAAAAATATCCAAGGCGGCACCGAGTAGGAGAATTTAAAAGAATGTGACATTGTTCAGTGTGACCTAAGAAAGGTGGTACACTAGGACATTCGATATTATGAAAGCCCACTCATACCAACCTGTATTTATAGAGAACTAGTTGCCACCATCCAGCACAAACAAACGGCATTCCAAAGACACTGATTCTGTGAGCCCATACTATTTCAGATGATGACGACCTGCAAGCAGACTTGGCACATCTCCAAACTACGTTCACGAAAAATGGATATTCATTTCAGCAGATATAGAGAGCGATACAAACATATGATTGGCACAACAAAGAAGAGGATGATGCCCTCAGGCAACAGCTTACCTGCCATTTACTGAAAATGTTTCAGTGAAAACTAGTCAAGTAGCAAGAAAGCATATGGTTAAAGTGATCTTTCATCATTGATTAAAATCTTGGTGCTTCTGGGATAAGTCAAAAATGACTTACAGCTGTGCAAGGCAAATGCTTATAGGATTCTGTAATAGTGAGGCACATGGTTAAGAAGCGCATCACGGAAAATCAGTGATACATCTCCTCCAAAGCAGCAAAACTGCTATCGTAGAATTGGTATCACAGTAAAACATTTCTACTGGTCATTCAGTTAAATACAACGAAACCAAAATTTTGGCCCATACTTTTGGCTTTTAGAACTCTGTTCTCAATAAATCAGTGGAGATGTGGCTACCCGAGGCCCTTATCAGTCAGATCGCATTTTCCAGTTAAGTGATGCATGGACTCCTGCTTTGTGTAGCTGGTGCCGTTCTGTAGTTTTAGCCTGTGATCTCCCTGATAGTAATGCAGCAGTTTTTCTCTTTGTAGGGTACTCACAGCAATGCACAGACTTGCAGCAGGTGCACAAGCACTCCAGCAGTAAAAATGCAGCGACAGCTAAGTACACCATGGACGTGCCACTGAGGTCTTAAATAAGGGAGCTCACTGTACTTTCGCCAGAACACACCTGAACATGGAAAACGACTCTGCATTGAAATATCTGGCAGCAAATTTTGGACATCCAGCATTTCACCTGGAATTTAATGGAACAATCAGTATGCTGGAAATTTTAAATTTCAAAATAAGAAAATTATGTAGAAGCCTTTCTAAGGATATTGGAATTCTTACATGCATTCCCCTAATGCATTTATCCCTTAATTGTTTTTGATGCAGATAATGAAACTCAGTTTCAACTGAATTGTGATATATAATCACAACACAAATACCTAAATTGCTTTCATACAGACATTGTCTCCCTGTCCAGGCTTCAGAACGGAATCAAGTACTCTGTGGTAAGATATTCAATATGGAAATGAAGTCCCGTGCTTCTTTACAGAGGGGAACGATGCGGGAGAACCGCACCGCCGTACTAGGCAAGGTCCTAGTGGAGGTGGTTTGCCATTGCCTTCCTCCGACCGTAATGGGATGAATGATGATGATGATGATGATGATGATGATGAAGGCGACACAACAACCCCCAGTCATCTCGAGGCAGGAAAAATCCCTGACACCGCCGGGAATCGAACCCGGGACCCCGCGCGCGGGAAGCGAGAACGCTACCGCGAGACCACGAGCAGCGGACAAGATATTCAATAAGCCCCTGTCTAATATTAAGCAACTGAGAATCCTTACCAATTAAAAAGAAAATGAAAAACGTACCTCATAAGCCATTCTTTTATCTACATCTACAGCTACATGGATACTCTGCAAATCACACTTACGTGCCTGACAGAGGGTTCATCAAACTACTTATCTGAATATCTAGGTTCAGGAGAAGTTTTTGTTAACCACATAGCAAGCAGCAATATTTGATATAAAGCTGTATGAAAGGTAATCAAGTACTATAAATAGTGTTCAGCATTTAAGGATGAAAAAATATTTTCTTTCAAAAATACAATTGTGATCAGGTAAATATCAAGCTACTATACTCCGTTCATCATAAGAAGAAACCTGGTGTAATCATTAGATCATGTATTCTTCCACGTTTCCTTGAATCGCATTGGGTTTAATTTCACGTGGAATGGAAGCCAAGCTGTGTCTAGTACAGTCAAGTACGATCATAAGGATACGTTTTATGGAGTGTTCACGCATACGAACTGAGCAATAATACGGGTTCAGAATGGTTCAAATGGCTCTAAGCACTATGGAACTGAACATCTGAGGTCATCAGTCCCCTAGATTTGGAACTACTTAAACGTAACTAACCTAAGGACAGCACACACATCCACGCCCGAGGCAGGATTCGAACCCGTGACCATAGCAGCAGCGTGGTTCCGGACTGAAGCACCTAGAACCGCTCGGCCACATCAGCTGGCAATAATGCGAGACAACATATTTACCCGCGCATTTAACTTGGACAGCACTGGCCAGTCAGCTGGTCCAACTAACTTGCAATGATGTGAGCAGTTGCAGTTCGGACGTAAAAAGAGACGAGCAGGGAAACAATATAGCTTCGAATGCCATTTAATTTTTAAAGAGAATGAAATAATACTCGGCAAAACTCCAGCATTAGAGTACGCTTCTCAGTCAGAATGCATAAAACGCTCTCATTCCCACCTGACATAGCATTCTGATTACAAACAAGAGTGATGAAAATTCTTAACTTAAACACAGTATAATTTTTCTGAGTGAGGTATGTGAGACGCAATAGCATACTGTAGGGATTTCACCATATTGTTGAATATTGAAGCCACTGAAGATATTAATTCCAGTCAGTCGTCTGATAATCTCTTAGCTCCTTCCTTATCTGAATCTCATAAATACGAGGGGCGTTCAGAAAGTAAGCTCCGATCGGTCGCGAAATGGAAACGACTATGAAAATCCGATAAAGCTTTGCACAGATGTGTTGGGTAGTGTCTCTAGTATAACCCCAGTTAGCATCACGTCGCTCTTCTCATTTCTGAGCTCGCAGTGAGTGCGTAAAGATGTCTAGAAAATAGTGTCTGCCGCCAAGTACGAGGGCCTGGTGAGAAATTTCGCCTGAAGCTATGCAGCTAACATTACATAACTGTCGTGCTGTTTCTTCTTCAAGACAATTCTCAGCCGCATTCTGCAGGGGCAATGAAGATGCTCCTGCATCGTTTTCAAATGGAAATGTGAGATTACCCACAATACAGTCCGCAATTGTCTCCCCCTGAGTTTCATCTCTGGTCACATGAACCGCTGTCTTTGAAGACAACATTTTGACACAGACAACGAGGTGTAGGCCAGCGTGGAGAATTGGCGGAAAGCACTGGCGGCTGCCTTCCATGATGAGGCTATTGAAAAGTTGGTACAACGCTATGACAAAAGTCTAAGTCAGAACGGCGACTACGTAGAGAAGTAGCTGAAAGGTGTAGCTAATTGTTACAAGTAAAACATTTCTGATGTTCACTGTGGTTTCAATTTGGCAATCAATCGGAGCTTACTTTCTGAACAGGCCTCGTACATTTCAGTTCTGAAACTGTCACTACTACGTTGATAATGTGTCGATCAACAACAGAAACCGCAAAGCCACCCAGGCACCGCATTTTTTCCTTATTTCTTATGACGTGACGTACTATATCCCGCCAGCGTTCGGCTGTGACTTGTGAGAAAGCTGTATACGTGAGCTCCAGTACATCTGGTAGCGTAGCCGTCTTATTTCTTGCGACAAATCCCGTAACTTTGCTCCGGATTAGTTATGTGGAGTTCTTATTGTAATGGTACAATGGCAAATGTAAAAATGCAGCATTTGTGTGGCGTGCTCGATCATGTGAAAATGATTGTGATGATGGTTTATATTTGAAATTAAGACAGGAATTTTGAGTGCAATGTGCAATTAGAAACAAGAAAACGTGCATTATTCGTAAAAAAGATGATTAATTTTACAATTAGGAGATGTAGATATTTCAAATCGAATTAAAAAACAGAATGACCAAGGCGAGACTTGAATCATTGATTCACGAACTGCACTCGGGTGTCAGTTTACCACACTACCGATTCCGCGATACATACAACGTATATCTATATCTCTGTTAAATAAAGCTCCTTGGAAAATTTCAAATACGATTTTTTTTTAATTTATGAAAAACATTAAGAACGACATGTTTCTTGGCACTTTTTAACCGTGTTCCAAACGCGTTTTTCACTATGGAGCAGGAAGCAGCCTCAGCGATTTTCATACTGTGTATTAACAGCACAATCAGAGAACAATAATACAGAGACTGTGACTGTACACGATTTTTTACATAAAAACCACACAATTAAAGTGTGATAAACAAAAACGTTGATGGATGTTAACACATTAGAATATCTTAAGTTTCATTTAATGAAACTTAATAATAACATAACACTGATGCGCCAAAGAAACTGATATAGGCACACGTATTCAAATGCGGAGATATGTAAACAGATAGAATACAGCACTGCGGTCAACAATGCCTATATAAAACAAGTGTCTGGCGCAATTGTAAGATCGGTTACTGCTGCTACACTGGCAGGTTATCAAAATGTGAGTGAGCTTGAACGTGCTGTTATAGTCGGCGCACGGGTGATGGGAACCAGCATCCCCGAGGTAGCGATGAAGGAGGGGGGTTCCCGTACGACCATTTCACAAGTGTACCGTGAACGTCAGGAATCCAGTAAAACATCAAATCTCCTACTGGAAACATGTTGCCTGGTCGGACGAGTCTCGTTTCAAATTGTAACGAGCCGATGGACGTATACGGGTACGGAGGCAAACTCATGAATCCATGGACCATGCATGTCGGCAGGGGACTGTTCCAGCTGGTGGGAGCTCCGTAATGGTGTCGGGCGTGTGCAGTTGGAGTGATATGGGCCTCCTGATACGTCTACATACCACTCTGACAGGTAACACATATGTAAGCATCATATCTGATCACCATTGTCCACTGTACATTCTGACAGACTCAGACAATTCCAGCAGGACAATGCGACACCCCATACATCCATAATTTCCCCCCCCCTCCCCCCGAACCAAACACTTCCACTGGCCGCCAAACTCCCCAGACATGAACATTTCTGGGATGTCTTGCAAAGTGCTGTTCAGAGGGGATTTCCATGCCCTTGTACTCTCACACAGCCTTGCCAGGTTCATGGTGTCAGTTCCCTCCAGCTCTACTTCAGACGTTAGTCATATCCACGCCATGTCGTGTTGTAGCACTTCTGCATGCTAGCAGGGACCCAACACAATATTAGGGAGGTGTACTAGCACCTTTGGCTCTTCGGTGCACTTCCAAGAGCTAACACCACCAATGCATGTGTACTATGTCTTCTGACCAGTCATCGCATTGTGTTTGTACATCAGGTTTATTCTTATGATGAACAGAGTATAACAGCAGATAAACAAGAACTACATACTGTATCAAAACTGAAGCAGCAGCAGCTTTTTCCAGAGTAGCATCTACCTTACTAATTTACTCAAATTTAGATGACCTAAGTGTGAATAGCACTTAGCAGAATAGAGATCATTTATTGTTAGATTAGATTTTTATGATGTCTTTGTTTTGTGTTAATATATTGACTTGTCCCACAATCCTCAAGGCTCTCCTTCTTGATCGAAGCTATGGAAAAAAGACAAATGAATGAATCTTGAACTATCCATTTAAAAAAATTATTCATTTGCATAATTTTCTCTCTGTTTTTAGTTATTCTGCCATATTAAGTAATGAAATGTGAAGTATACCCATGATAATCTCATGAGGTGAATTCTTCATACTCTTTTTGTTTTCAATCATTCCTCCAATCGAACTCTCATTGTATCTTCTCTCAAAGATAATTTTGTTTTCATTCAGCATACTCTACATTATGCCTATTGCAGATCACTTGAAGTTCCTACTTTATCTTCAAAACTTGCCTTCTTCCACTTGAGATTTTCTTTTATCTTACTTGTGCCTGCAACATCCAAAGCTATTTGGCTTACCTTTGCTACGTATCTGCCTCTTTCATCATAGAGATGAACTCATTGCTTACTTTAATCTGGCATAAATTCCTACCCCTAAATGAATTCTCGCAGTCTATGTTTCTGATTCTCTGCTTGATTGGTTTGTTTCTTCTAGTTTTGTGTGCATTGCTTGCTCAGCATCTTGCTGTTCTGTGACCACTTGAAGTTCTCAAGTGATTTAGGACTGTCACATTTTGCACAGTTTCTTTACTTGTTGATAGTCAATTCCATTTTTAATCTATTTGGACATTTACAAGCTCATTTCAACTTTTTTTCTGAAATAATTTGTTAAGGACAAACTAATTTATATACTGACTTTGTACACAAATGTGTATCCTTTATGTGAACACACAATACATACATTATATCAATGAAAATAATCATTTTTTTAATATAAGAAGGGGGACCCAAACATAAATGGAATCAAACTGTTGTGCATGCATGTGTTATAGTTAAATGTGTCACTAGGTAGTATTAATTTGATGTCTCCTACATCACTCAGTAAGCTGATCTCAGTTGGAGCTAAGTCGTTTGTTTGTGGTGCTGTGTTGTTTGCATTCCTATTTCAATCTTTCAGTTATTAATGACATGGACAAGAAGAAGGAGGAAAGAGTCTGGGAGAAATTTTGTCTTCTGTTACGAAAAAGTGCAGCAGAGACTATTGGCATGCTTCAGCAAGCTTTAATGTTGACACTTTGAAGGAATCACAGTTGTACAAGTGGTTTTCTCATTTCAAATCTGGCAACGTGTCAACTGAAGACATGCCATGCCCCAGTCATCCTTCAACAGCAACCAATGACAAAAACATTGCTACAATCAAATGTGCAACTGATGAAGGTCGTCCAAGGATCACTGACCAAATTTCTGAGGAAACAGAAGTGTCATGAACCACAGTCCAGTGAATTTTAAGCAAAGACTTGCAGATGAGATGGGTGTCTCCAAAATTTGTTCCTTGTATGCTCACAGAAGACCAAAGAGAAAACTGCATGAATGTTTGCCGCAACTTGAAGAGTGAAGTGCAGAATGACCCAAATATTCTTAAAAGAATTGTGACTTGGGATGAGAGCTGGTTCTACAGGCATGATTCACAATCGAAGCAAGCACTGAGCCAGTGGAAAACTCAAATAGCACCACAACTATAGAAAGCACAAGTCCAATCCAATTTGAAAACAATGTTGATTTGTTTTTTTGATGTCAATGACACTGTCCACAAGGAATTCATCCCTCCAGGACAAACAGTGAATGAACTTTTTTAGCTGGATGCGTTACAAAGATTACGAGATTGTGTGCAACGAAAATGGCTATAACAGTGGAGAAATGGGAATTGGTTGCTCCACGATGACCATGCTCCAGTCCACACAGCTCTGCCAGTCTGATAGCTCATGGCAAAAAAAACAACATGGTGCTCGTGCCTCATACACCCTACTAAACTCAGTTTGGCTCCATCTTTCCTTTTGTCCCACAAATAAAGCTGACTGAAAGGAAAGAGATTCAATGATGTGGATGATGTCAAAGAAAAAAAACTAACAGTTTTGAACAATGTCCTGCTTCAACAGTTCCAGAACTGTTTTCAGCAGTGGCAAAAGTGTTGGATGATTGCATTTATGCACATGGACAATATTTTGAAGGGGACTAAAGTACTGTTAATGTAGAATCAATGAAAGTGCAAAGTAACAAAAATTCTGGTTATTTTTGGTTCTTTCCTTGTACAATGTAACGGGATAGGTAAAAAATGTACTCACCAAGTGGCAGCAGGAGAATACACATATAAAGTTATTTAAATTTATATTAGTTTGTCTTAACACATTCTTCTCAAAAAATAGACAGAAATGGACTTTCCAAGGACCAAATAAAACTGAAGTCAAACGATGAAAAACCCAAAATGGAATAACAATATGAACTGGATAAAGTGTTGCTCACTCCAAAGAGGACATGCTCCTCAAACTTTACATATTTTATCACAATAAAGTAATTGTAGATTATATGGCAGTCCTAAATCAATTTATTATTTCAAAGTGACCACAGAACAGGATGGTGAAGACTAAAAGGCAGCCGTTAAGCTGGAAAGGAACAAACCCATCAACTAAGGAATCAGAGACATATAACTATTGTTTTTGTCATGGTTTCCAGACTGAAGACGCATTTGAAGCAGCTTTAAAAAGCACTCCATCTTCAGGCCACAAGTGGCCCATCGGGACCATCCGACCGCCGTGTCATCCTCAGTGAGGATGCGGATAGGAGGGGCGTGTGGTCAGCACACCGCTCTCCCGGTCGGTATGATGGTTTTCTTTGACCGGAGCCGCTACTATTCGGTCGAGTAGCTCCTCAATTGGCATCACGAGGCTGAGTGCATCCCGAAAAATGGCAACAGCACATGGCGGCTGGATGGTCACCCATCCAAGTGCCGGCCACGCCCGACAGCGCTTAACTTCGGTGATCTCACGTGAAACTGCGGCAAGGCCATTGCCATTTGAATCAGCTTTACATGTTAGCATATCCCGTGCAATTCCCTTCATCTCTGTACACCTACTCCAATGTATACGCACTTAACACTACTTACTGCAGTCAAGCTTAGGTCTCTCTATAATTATGCACCTAGCCCCCACCACCTCCTGAAACACTTCCCATCGTTTCCAAACAAATTATTCCTTGAGGTCTTGAGACGTGTCTTATGAAGTTACCTCTTCTTTTAATCAGATTGTACTATAAAGCTTTTTTCTCCCCCAACTAGATTCAGTACCTATTATTTAGTTATCCAATCTACCCAGCAATCTTAAGCAAACTGTTGTAATAGTACATCTCAATAGCTTCCATTGTCTTCATGCCTGTACTGCTTACCAGTATACCATATGCTTCACTTTCATATATTGCTACAATCCAAACAAATACTTTCAGCAAAGGACTTCCTAACACTTTTATAGAGTAAATGTAAATAAACCTCTCTTTTTTGGTAATGCTTTTCTTGCTATTGCTATTATGCACTTTACTTTTCCTATTGTCAGTTATATTATTTTACCACACGCAAGACTCCTCCACTACTTCTAGTGTCTCATTTCCTCATCTAATTCCCTTAACAACATGTGATTTAATTCTTCTGCATTCCATTACCCTTATATTACTTTTCTGATGCTCCTCTTAAAAGTTTTTTTCCAAATGTGACTGAATCTGTTCAGCTGATGCCCCAAGTCCTTTGTTGTCTCTCACAGAATTAGAATACCATTGGCAAAGCTTAACGTTTTGATTTCTTTTCCCTGAAGTTGGACCACTTTTATAAATTTCTCCATTGTGTCTGTTACTGCTTGCTACACATCACTTGCCCGGTGAACACTTTAAAACCCTTTCAACCTCCCTTCTAAAATAATGCCTTCCTTTTATGTCCTTTCCCTCTAATAACTGCAGTCAGGTTTCTGTACAAGATGTATGTAACCTCTTGCTTCCTGTATTTCATCCCTGACAACTGCAAAATTTCAGAATGTATTCTGGTCAACATTGTCAAAATGCTTTTCTAATCTATGAATGTACATTTGCCTTTTTTTCAATCTTTTAAAATTTGCTGTAGGTTTAGTACTGCCTCATGTTTTCCTTCATTTCTTTGGAACAGAAACTGATATTCTCCAACAACAGCTTCTGACAGTTAATCAGTTCTTCTATAGATGTTTCATGTTACTATTTTGCAATCATGACTTATTAAATGATGGTTCAATGATAATCACAGCTGTCAGAATCTTCCTCTTTTGTACTGAGGTTATTCCATTTTTCTTAAAGTCTGAGTGTATTTCTCATGTCTCATACACTATCTGATAAATAATATCTAGACACCAATTGTTGTTGTTGTTGTTGTTGTTGTTGTTGCGGTCTTCAGTCCTGAGACTGGTTAGATGCAGCTCTCCATGCTACTCTATCCTGTGCAAGCTTCTTCATCCCCCAGTACCTACTGCAACCTACATCCTTCTGAATCTGCTTAGTGTATTCATCTCTTGGTCTCCCTCTACAATTTTTACCCTCCACGCTGCCCTCCAATACTAAATTGGTGATCCCTTGATGCCTCAGAACATGTCCTACCAACCGATCCCTTCTTCTAGTCAAGTTGTGCCACAAACTTCTCTTCTCCCCAATCCTACTCAATACTTCCTCATTAGTTATGTGATCTACCCACCTAATCTTCAGCATTCTTCTGTAGCACCACATTTCAAAAGCTTCTATTCTCTTCTTGTCCAAACTATTTATCGTCCATGTTTCACTTCCATACATGGCTACACTCCATACAAATACTTTCAGAAATGACTTCCTGACGCTTAAATCTATACTCAATGTTAACAAATTTCTCTTCTTCAGAAACGCTTTCCTTGCCATTGCCAGTCTACATTTTATATCCTCTCTACTTCGACTATCATCAGTTATTTTGCTCCCCAAATAGCAAAACTCCTATTAGTGAACATTAATATGGGATTTGTCAACCCTTCACCTTTATCATGGCTTGAGCTCTGCTGAGAACACTTTAAATTTAGTGTCTGAATGTCTGTGCGAAAAGGTAGCCCATTTTTCCTCAGGAGCTAAAACCAAGACAAACTAGTGATGTTGGACAATGGGGTCTGGAGTGAAGTTATCATTCTAACTTATCCCAAATGTGTTCCACTGAGTTCATGTGGTATGCTGGGCAGCCCAGTCCATTTCAGGAATAGTATTGTCCATTAACCATTACTCACAGATGCTGCTTTATGGCAGGGGCAATGACTTCCTTATAGAATCATTGTCTCTGAACTGTTCCTTCACTGTCTGCGGTACACAAGTTGGTAATATGCATTCACACACTTCCACACTAAGGGGACCACACATGAACCACAAAAAACATCCTTATAATGCAATACCATCACTTCCACACTTCACTATTGGCACTACACCTGATGACAGGTATTGTTCAGACCCTTCCACTCACCTGCTACGGGGTATAATGTGAATCACCACTCCAAACCCCACATTTCCACTCATCCATTGTCCTGTAGCATTGTTCTTTACACTAACTCAAGCACCATTTAGCAATGATTACAGAAAAGTGTGGCTTATGAGGAAGTGCTCAATTATTGTACCTCATTTTTTGAAAATTTCTATGCACTTTCATTGTGATAGCTGGACTGCTGGCGGCAGTTTGGAACTTGTGTGTGATTTCTTATGCAGACTTCACAATTTTTTAAAATATTTTTTACTACCAGCCTCAGCAATCTTCAACAGTCCATATCAGTCAGTACATTAGGTTTGGCTAACCTTGGTTGTTGTCGTTGTTGCTTTGTTTTTCCACTTCTGAATCACATCACCAACAGTCAACTAGGACAACCCTACAAGGGTTGAAATGTCCCTAATGGATTTGTTACGAAGGTGACATTCAGTGACTGATTGATTCTGCTGTTACTGTTTCTCTACTGCCAACAGAATACTCTTGCCTCTTTTCATACTGGGAGATCAACCTCTCATGACTTCTAGCGATCAATTCTGCATTACGTGGAGGTGTCCAATACTTTTGATCAGATAGTGTATGTCACACAAAATAAGGATCTTAATAATTCTTCGGGAATGTTATTTGCTCCAGGTGCCTTGTTTTGACAGTGGTGTTTCATAGCTCTGAGGAACTCTTCTCATAGTACCACCTCCCCCTTCCCAGCTTCATCTACTTCCTCTGCTATTTCCATGATATGGTCTTCATGTTACTTTCCTTTACATAACCTTCTTCTACATTCTTTCCATCTTTCACCCTACCATTCTTTGCCTGTTAGGAGCATAAGGTTTGTGATCTTGATGTTCACACAGCTGTGTCCCTCATCTCCAAAGGTTTCTTAAAATTTTTTCACATCAAAACGGAAAATACTGATCTTGGCTTTTGACAAGATATTTACAGAATGCAGAGAAGTTAAGACTAATGCAAATGTTATTATAAAAAAGTATTAGGTAAGAAACATTTATTATTATTATTATTTTTATCATTATTATACCCCCCCATGAACCATGGACCTTGCCGTTGGTGGGGAGGCTTGCGTGCCTCAACGATACAGATAGTCGTACCGTAGGTGCAACCACAATGGAGGGGTACCTGTTGAGAGGCCAGACAAACGTGTGGTTCCTGAAGAGGGGTAGCAGCCTTTTCAGTAGTTGCAGGGGCAACAGTCTGGATGATTGACTGATCTGGCCTTGTAACATTCACCAAAATGGCCTTGCTGTTCTGGTATTGCGAACAGCTGAAAGCAAAGGGAAACTACAGCCGTAATTTTTTCCGAGGGCGTGCAGCTTTACTGTATGATTAAATGATGATGGCGTCCTCTTGGGTAAAATATTCCAGAGGTAAAATAGTCCCCCATTCAGTTTTCCAAGTGGGGACTACTCAAGGGGACGTTGTTATCAGGAGAAAGAAAACTGGCGTTCTACATATCGGAGCGTGGAATGTCAGATCCCTTAATCGGACAGGCAGATTACAAAATTTAAAAAGGGAAATGGATAGGTTAATGTTAGATATAGTGGGAATTAGTGAAGTTCGGTGGCAGGAGGAACAAGACTTTTGGTCAGGTGAATACATGGTTATTAATACAAAATAAAACACGGGTAATGCAGGAGTAGGTTTAATAATGAATAAAAAAATAGGAGTGCGGGTAAGCTACTACAAACAGCATAGTGAACGCATTATTGTGGCCAAGACAGACACGAAGCCCACGCCTTCTACAGTAGTGCAAGTTTATATGCCAACTAGCTCTGCAGATGACGAAGAAATTGATGAAATGTATGATGAGATAAAAGAAATTATTCAGGTAGTGAAGGGAGACAAAAATTTAATAGTCATGGGTGACTGGAATTCAAGAGTAGGAAAAGGGAGAGAAGGAAACATAGTAGGTGAATATGGATTGGGGCTAAGAAATGAAAGAGGAAGCCGCCTGGTAGAATTTTGTGCAGAGCATAATTTAATCATAGCTAACACTTGGTTCAAGAATCATGAAAGAACGTTGTATACATGGAAGAACCCTGGAGATACTGAAAGGTATCAGATGGATTATATAATGGTAAGACAGAGATTTAGGAACCAGGTTTTAAATTGTAAGACATTTCCAGGGGCAGATGTGGACTCTGACCACATGAACTGTAGACTAAAACTGAAGAAACTGCAAAAAGGTGGGAAATTAAGGAGATGGGACCTGGATAAACTGACTAAACCAGAGGTTGTACAGAGTTTCAGGGAGAGCATAGGGGAACAATTGACAGGAATGGGGGAAAGAAATACAGTAGAAGAAGAATGGGTAGCTTTGAGGGATGAAATAGTGAAGGCAGCAGAGGATCAAATAGGTAAAAAGACGAGGGCTAGTAGAAACCCTTGGGTAAGAGAAGAAATATTGAACTTAATTGATGAAAGGAGAAAATATAAAAATGCAGTAAATGAAGCAGGCAAAAAGGAATACAAATGTCTCAAAAATGAGATCGACAGGAAGTGCAAAATGGCTAAGCAGGGATGGCTAGAGGACAAATGTAAGGATGTAGAGACTTATCTCACTAGGGGTAAGATAGATACCGCCTACAGGAAAATTAGAGAGACCTTTGGAGAAAAGAGAACCACTTGTATGAATATCAAGAGCTCAGATGGAAACCCAGTTCTAAGCAAAGAAGGGAAAGCAGAAAGGTGGAAGGAGTATATAGAGGGTCTATACAAGGGCGATGTACTTGAGGACAGTATTATGGAAATGGAAGAGGATGTAGATGAAGATGAAATGGGAGATACGATACTGTGTGAAGAGTTTGACAGAGCACTGAACGACCTGAGTCAAAACAAGGCCCAGGAGTAGACAACATTCCATTAGAACTACTGATGGCCTTGGGAGAGCCAGTCCTGACAAAACTCTACCATCTGGTGAGCAAGATGTACGAGACAGGCGGAATACCCTCAGACTTCAAGAAAAATATAATAATTCCAATCCCAAAGAAAGCAGGTGTTGACAGATGTGAAAAGTAGCGAACTATCAGTTTAATAAGTCACAGCTGCAAAATACTAACACGAATTCTTTACAGACGAATGGAAAAACTGGTAGAAGCTGACCTCGGGGAAGATCAGTTTGGATTCCATAGAAATGTGGAAACACGTGAGGCAATACTGACCCTACCACTTATCTTAGAAGGAAGATTAAGGAAAGGCAAACCTACGTTTCTAGCATTAGACTTAGACTTAGAGAAAGCTTTTGACAATGTTGACTGGAATACTCTCTTTCAAATTCTGAAGGTGGCAGGGGTAAAATACAGGGAGCGAAACGCTATTTACAATTTGTACAGAAACCAGATGGCAGTTATAAGAGTCGAGGGGTATGAAAGGGAAGCAGTGGTTGGGAAGGGAGTGAGACAGGGTTGTAGCCTATCCCCGATGTTATTCAATCTGTATACTGAGCAAGCAATAAAGGAAACAAAAGAAAAGTTCGGAGTAGGTATTAAAATACTTTGAGGTTCGCCGATGACATTGTAATTCTGTCAGAGACAGCAAAGGACTTGGAAGAGCAGTTGAACGGAATGCGCAGTGTCTTGAAAAGAGGGTATAAAATGAACATCAACAAACGCAAAATGAGGATAATGGAATGTAGTTGATTTAAGTCAGGTGATGCTGAGGGAATTAGATTAGGAAATGAGACACTTAAAGTAGTAAATGAGTTTTGATATTTGGGGAGCAAAATAACTGATGATGGTCGAAGTAGAGAGGGTATAAAATGTAGACTGGCAATGGCAAGGAAAGCGTTTCTGAAGAAGAGAAATTTGTTAACATCGAGTATAGATTTAAATCTCAGGAAGTCATTTCTGAAAGTATTTGTATGGAGTGTAGCCATGCACGGAAGTGAAACATGGACGATAAATAGTTTGGACAGGAAGAGAATAGAAACTTTTGAAATGTGGTGCTACAGAAGAATGCTGAAGATTAGATGGGTAGATCACATAACTAATGAGGAGGTATTGAATAGGATTGGGGAGAAGAGAAATTTGTGGCACAACTTGACTAGAAGAAGGGATCGGTTGGTAGGACATGTTCTGAGGCATCAAGGGATCACCAATTTAGTATTGGAGGGCAGCGTAGAGGGTAAAAATCGTAGAGGGAGACCAAGAGATGAATACACTAAGCAGATTCAGAAGGATGTAGGCTGCAGTAGGTACTGGGAGATGAAGAAGCCTGCACGGGATAGAGTAGCATGGAGAGCTGCATCAAACCAGTCTCAGGACTGAAGATCACAACAACAACATTATTATTATTATTATTATTATTATTACTATTATTTCCCAATATATAACTTAAATTTTCTAGTCCTCTCAAAAACAAAGCGTCTATGTTACAGGTTCATAGCAAACCTTTAAAAATTGTCCACAGCCAAACAGCAAAAGATGTTTACTATATGACAGCTATTTCATCAGGTAAAGTAAATTGCTCAAATATGGTGCAATAGTGTTATTATTATTACACATTAATACACAGAATTTTGCTGTTGCAAAAGGGTGCAGTTGTGCTTATACATTAACCATGATACAGACACTAGTTTCGTAAAGCTAATACTCCACATAAATATTTCAAAATACCTTGTTTCTCAATTCTACAAAGTACCAGGTGGTTATAATTAAATTTTCCCTATTTAACACATTATAACACGGAAAGTGATCACTATACTTGTACCAAACTTGGTAGCATTAATGTCCAGAGTATGAGGTGCATGATTTCCATGTGTTACAGCTCCACTGTCCAGTTATATGAGGTGCATGATTTCCACATGTTACAGCGCCACTGTCCAGTTATAACTATGGCCACCAGGTACCATGATCAGTCATCGTGATTTACCGTATTTACTCGAATCTAAGCTGCACTTTTTCCGGTTTTCGTAATCCAAAAAACTGCCTGCGGCTTAGAATCGAGTGCAAAGTAAGCGGAAGTTCTGGAAAATGTTGGTAGGTGCCGCCACAACTAACTTCTGCCGTCGAATATATGTAGCACTACACAGGCATGCTTTGCAGGCACAAAGATAAATACTGGCACCTAATACTCTGCGTCAGTAAATAAATTTAAAAAAAAAAGGTGGAAGACGAGCTTTTTTTCTCCGACTCGAGTTTCGCCACTGCATTTTCATACATTATCCAACGAAGTAAATACAAATTCCGCATTGTGCATCTTCGAATGTAGCAGCATTTCAATGTACTACGAAAATCCGACTGGCAAGACTGTTTGAGATGTTTGTCAATATGGCCAACTCTACGTTCTGAATTTTTTCCTACCTGTGAGAAGAGATGGTTCCTTATAGGAACTTTTATGAATTGTGAATTTCATGCCGTATTCTCTTCATCATAAGAATAATACGAATATAAACATTTTGCCATGTATTCTTTCGTGTTTGCTGCTAACTCATTTAAATGCTGTCTGCCTAATAAACTACAAAACTAGAGTGAGATAACAGCAAACATGGAAAAATATAGATATCATCCCATGTTTACATTCGTATTATCCTTATGCCTAATAGTGATACAGTCAGAAATGAAGCACGGCAATTGACTAGATTTTTAAATCTAAGATGACTCTAATTTCAGTGCAGAATGTAATGTACTAAAGAGGCGTCTGCAAAGATTTTCAAACGGAGAAAAATTTTCGCTAAACTCTCGTTCAGAACATCTTCTATCATACGCTGTCTATTATTTGGTTCTTGTTGATCATTATCAAAGAAAGCAGGAATGCAGGTAACAGCAAATAGCAGTTTCTTGCCATTGTTTTGCTAATGAGACGATTCCTCTCTCTCTCTCTCTCTCTTTTTTTTTTTTTTAATTTTTTTTTAATTGTAAGCAGCAGTAGCGCCCACAAAAGCAAGGCATGCCGCGAGCGGCGACAGGTCGTAAACACTCATTATCAGAATGCGACAAACAATGCATGACACAGTACAGTAATGCATTTTCAGCTTAGTGTGACGTAAACACCTATAACAAAGAGAATGGCACTTATCAGATCAAAGAAAAATAAACAATCAATTCAAACCAGAAGAAGTACGCGAAAAAGGAAGGGTACTCATATAAATACAGACGGAGCACCTGACGCATAGCAATGGCTACCTGGTAAAGCTTAACTGCTAAGCTTACGACTCGAACCAAACTACTGTAGCTGTATCGTCATTCATTCGACCTAAATTGTGTCTCATATTACAATGGACCAACTTTGTTTCGATTTCGAGGTGCGGCCTAAAACTTTTCTCTCCCCTTAAATTTCGAGTCTCAAATTTTAGGTGCGGCTTAGATTCGGGAATTTTTTTTTCCTCGATTTCGAGTCTCATTTTTCAGGTGCGGCTTAGATTCGAGTGCGGCTTAGATTCGAGTAAATACGGTAGTCTCACACACCTGACTGGTTGCAGTGCACTTGTTGACATGTCAACATGAGATGGACAAAAGGTGCAGGGCATTATTGGTGAAACTCTATTATCAAAACAACAGTAATACTGCAACTGCTCTTTGAACATATTGTTGGCCGAAAGGATTACAGAAGGGTTCTCTTCCTCCATCTGCTGTGCAGAGCATGATGAAGAAGTTCAAATCAACTGGAGAACTCAGTGTCGCTCCAGGAAGGAGCTGACGACCAGTTGCACCAAAGGTAGTTGATAAAATTGCTGTTGCTATGGCAGACAACGCTGCGCTCAATTCCCGATCTTCAGGCAGTGTGTGTGCTGTGTCACAACCATTGAAAATTGTGTGGTTCACTGTATGGAAGGTGCTTTGAGCCATTCTCAAATAGTATTCTTGTAAGATCCATATTGTACAGCAGGTTACACCATAGGGTGTACAATGATGTGTTGACTTCACTCCCCACTTTCTCGCAAGGATTGAAGTTGATGAGAGCTGGTCCTAGACCATCCTATTGACAAAGCTAATTTTTCTCTGATGGGTGAGGTAAATTACCGAGTGTGGGGATTTTCACCTCCAGTGACTGTGCATGAAGTTCCTCTGTATGGTGAACGTGTCACCGTATGGCGTGGCTTAACAGCTACGTTCATCATTGGCTCATTCTTTTTTGAACAGTTTGGCACTCAAATACAAAAAATGTGCAGTGTGACTGGCTAGTATTACTTTCATATGCTTTGACAGCATGTCGTACCCACCCTTCAGAAGAGAGACACATTGTCTCAACAGTTTTCATGCAAGATGGGCACCCACCATACGTCACTCGTGAAGTTCACCTTCTTCTCTGAAACACGTTTGGAAATGATCGAATGATCAGGCAAACTTTTCCAAGTGCTTGGACACTATCACCTGATCTCACTCCCTGTAGATTTCTGGTTGTGAGGCTACCAGAAATCAAGGGTTTACCAGGTAACATTCACACATGTGCTAATCTGAAGTGCAGCATATCAAGAGAGGTAGCCACCATACCTAATGCAATCCTGCACTTTCAGGCTGTTCTGGGCACTGATGGGCACCATATTGAGCACCTTTTGGAGCAGTAATGGTATGGGTACACAGGGTGTTACAAAAAGGTACGGCCAAACTTTCAGGAAACATTCCTCGGACACAAAGAAAGAAAATATGTTATATGAACATGTGTCCGGAAACGCTTACTTTCCATGTTAGAGCTCATTTTATTACTTCTCTTCAAATCACATTAATCATGGAATGGAAACACACAGCAACAGAATGTACCAGTGTGACTTCAAACACTTTGTTACAGGAAATGTTCAAAATTTCCTCCGTTAGCGAGGATACATGCATCCACCCTCCGTCGCATGGAATCCCTGATGCGCTGATGCAGCCCTGGAGAATGGCGTATTGTATTATAGCCGTCCACAATATGAGCACGAAGAGTCTCTACATTTGGTACCGGGGTTGCGTAGACAAGAGCTTTCAAATGCCCCCATAAGTGAAAGTCAAGAGGGTTGAGGTCAGGAGAGCATGGAGGCCATGGAATTGCTCCACCTCTACCAATCCATCAGTCACCGAATCTGTTGTTGAGAAGCGTACAAACACTTCGACTGAAATGTGCAGGAGCTCCATCGTGCATGAACCACATGTTGTGTCGTACTTGTAAAGGCACATGTTCTAGCAGCACAGGTAGAGTATCCCATATGAAATCATGATAACGTGCTCCATTGAGCATAGGTGGAAGAACATGGGGCCCAATCAAGACATCACCAACAATGCCTGCCCAAACGTTCACAGAAAATCTGTGTTGATGACGCGATTGCACAATTGCATGCGGATTCTCGTCAGCCCACACATGTCGATTGTAAAAATTTAAAATTTGATCACGTTGGAATAAAGCCTCATCCGTAAAGAGAACATTTGCACTGAAATGAGGATTGACACATTGTTGTATGAACCATTCACAGAAGTGTACCTGTGGAGGCCAATCAGCTGCTGATAGTGCCTGTCGGGACACCTTAGTTCTGTGCATGGTACGGAAACAACTGGTTCTCCCGCAGCACTCTCCATACAGTGACGTGGTCAACGTTACCTTGTACAGCAGCAACTTCTGACATTAGGGTTATTGTCAACTGCACGAAGAATTGCTTCGTCCATTGCAGGTGTCCTCGTCGTTCTAGGTCTTCCCCAGTCGCGAGTCATAGGCTGGAATGTTCCGTGCTCCCTAAGACGCCAATCAATTGCTTCGAACGTCTTCCTGTCGGGACACCTTAGTTCTGGAAACCTGTCTCGATACAAACATACCGCGCCACGGCTATTGCTAATCCATACATCAAATGGGCATCTGCCAACTCCGCATTTGTAAACATTGCACTACTGCAAAACCACGTTCGTGATGAACACTAACCTGTTGATCCTACGTACTGATGTGCTTGATGCTAGTACTGTAGAGCAATGAGTCGCATGTCAACACAAGCACCAAAGTCAACATTACCTTCCTTCAATTGGGCCAACTGGCGGTGAATCGAGGAAGTACAGTACATACTGACAAAACTAAAATGAGCTCTAACATGGAAATTAAGCGTTTCCGGACACTTGTCCACATAACATCTTTTCTTTATTTGTGTGCGAGGAATGTTTCCTGAAAGTTGGGCCGTACCTTTTTGTAACACCCTGTATAATGGTATGATGTACCGTAGGAGCACCTTAAAAGTGTTTCAATTAAATTGATTCTGCATTATTTCTCTTCCCCTATGTCCTTGGCATTGATGGTAGCAAGTTTGGTCCTCATGCAGTAATTAGTTTCTGTTTTATAATGTGTTAAATAGGGAAAGTTTAATTACAACCACCCGGTACTTCCGTTCTTTGTAGGTTTTGCAAGTCCATTATACAAGTGCCCTACTTTATATATTTAAAACAAAAGAAGTAAAAATAACACTCTGAACTGAACAGAAAATTAAAAGTTACTCATCAACAGCTGTGGAAGATTAAAATGTTGTCTACCAATATGTATGGTACAAAGAAATTATTTGAATGGTCCACTGATAGGGGACAGTAAAAGTAATGATTCAAAGCACTGTACACCAAACAGAGTAAGAACCAGTACGAGGATGAAAACAGTGGCTGCATAAAATTGGTTGTAACACTGGCCAACAGTGCAAGAACCTGTTAACAGATGCCTTCAGAAAATATGTCAAGAAGCCTGTGTGAAAGTCCCATTAGGTACAAGTGCATTTCACTTACTGAGAGATTTTCTGCCATTTTCAGCATACTTCTGGAACATTGAACAAAATTTTGGATGTGATGTATCAACTGTGCATCAGTATTAGTGCTGGTGGATCAAGAAAAGTGAATATGCTTTGTTTAGGTACCAGGTGGTAGCTGTACATGATGTCATGAGAGGACAATCTTATCAGACCAGCAGTTATTGCAGATTACATTGGGTCCATAACACAATTTAGAACTGTGTCCCACCGGGAGTGTCTGATGTGGCAAGAATTCTTCACTGGAAGCTGGAATAAGAGAGAAGGTGATGTCAACGCATTAGCTTTCTTTCACAAATCATCAATGTACAGCTCACCTCCAAGTAAAAGACACATTCCTAGGAATGAATCCAGCAAAATTATTTTAATAATGACAGGAGATTCTATTGCACTGCCGGTGACTGTTATTTTGTGGTGTAATGTCGACCATGACAGTGGCAATTACTGATGTGTATCAGATACTAATGAACTCTGGACAGCATGGCGTTCAAAGCCATAGCCTATAGTGACCAAATACATTTGGTGTTTCTTCAGGGAACGCTGGAAAGTGCAGCATACATCGCTATTAACATCCTCCCCATTCTGCTGCTGTTCCTACAATGTCGCAGAGATAGCTTCTGGCGTGAGTGGCAATATCCAAACACATGCTTCCTGTACTACCCAACTCACTCTCCAAAATGTCCATCACAATCAACCGACCTAGGCCCCTTTAAGTATGTGAGAGAAGTGATGGGGCAGTATCCCTTGATCATATGAAACAAGAGGTGCAAGCTGTGTGGAACACTAAAAAAGGAAGGAAGATGACAATTTTAACATCTTGTCAGCAACAAGATCCTTAGAGACTAAGTATAAACTCAGAATAGGGAAGGATGGAACAGGAAATCAGTTGTGTCGTTTTCAAACAAATCATACTGGCACTTATCTTTCGCAATTTTGGAAAAGAACAGAACAAAATGCTGAAATTGGTATCCACAACATTCTACACATACCTTTCAGAAAATTGCTGGAAAGCTTTCATTTTTTTATTTTCCACTAGGGTATTAAGCATCGTATTTTGTAGGAAACTCCAAATCTCTAGAAATAATATGTAATAACCCATCAATATTGAATGAACTTTACAGATCAAATCTGTGAATTAAACTCTTTATGTAGAGTATGACATCACTTATGGTTAATATTAAAACTGAGTCAGACATTGCAATATAGATGTATGTACATAAACTACACCTGTATCATTTTGACACAAAATATTAGAGTTTTTGAGTGCATATGATGTACGAGTGTCAGCAAAACTTAAGATATCTGAGGATGTTATTCGTTGATTATTTTAGCTAATAAGGTTGAAAAACAATAATGAAAGAGAGTTTATTTACACTGTGCTTTACCTAATGAACTATGAGGTGTATACAACATTTAAGCTCTTTTTCCTAAAGTTTTCATTAAGAAACCTGACTAACAGCCACAAATTTAATGTTTTTTTGGAACTTACAAACAAAAAATACCAAATTGTTACAATCTATGTCAAGTAGTAATTATACAGGGGTACTATAAATGATCATTCATTTTCAAAGTTTTATATTTTCCACAGCATTATTAGTGCAAAAATATGACTGATGCATGAGTATAACAGTAAACTCAGTGAATCTGCATTGTGTGCACTGGTTGGCACTACGAGTGCAGTGTCTTGACAAAATGGCAACAAAGCAAGAAAAGATTTTTCATGTGTTAGAGCATGCAAGATGTTTATCTGTTGAAACAGAGCAGTGTGCATTCATAAGGAAGTATGGAAAAGAACTGCCATATACACAGAGCACTGTGCACTGGCATTGACAATTTAGGGACACAGGTTATATCTGTAAGTAGAAAATTACCGGTCAGCCAAGTGTACTGGATACAATTATGGAGAGTTTGAGAGAAAGTTTTGTATGCAGTCAAATATTCAGCAATGTAGCAACCTTCCATTTATCTGGAAAGGTTAATCGCCACAACGTGAGAATGTGGGGCACTAAAAATCCTCAGGAAATTTTGGCACTTGAACAAGATATGTGAAAGGTTAATGTTTACTGTGCAATGTCACAGACAAAGCTGTATGGGCAGTTTTTCTTCCGTGGGAAGGCTGTGACGGATACCTCTCAACTTGGTACGTAGCAGTTGTGGTTGTTTTCAAAGTCGACTGCTGATACCAAGAACGTCATCTTCCAACATGACGGGGTACCCCTCACTGGAGCTTCGATATTCATTGCTACCTGAACAATGAACTTGCTGAATTGGGCATAGTGGTGAAGATGATGTGACTATGTTTCTTTGGTCCCTAGGTTGCCTGACCTCGTGCCTTGCGAACTTTTATTTTTGCAGGTACATTAAGGACCACGTTTACTTACCTCCACTGCCCAGAACACTGGAACATCTTAGAGAACACATCAACACTGCTGTGATGACCACAGACAGACCGTTACTGCATAAGGTGCGTAGCGAACTTGACTACCACTTGAACATGCGTCATGTGACCAGAAGGGCAATTGCAGAACATTTTTAGAGTGTAAAATGTGGCCCCCTGAAGAAGAAAAGTTAATGCAGTTTTTTCATCATCTTAACTCCATCCATGAGAATATTCGATTTACTATGGAACTACAGAAAGATGGCTGCCTTCCATTCCTCAATGTTTTGGTTAAACGGAAGAGTGATGGCTCGGTGGGACATTCTGTCTATTGTAAGCCCACTCACACTGATTTGTACTTGCATTCTTCAAGTTGCCATCACCCATCCCAGATCATGAGTGTACTTAAAACCCTTGTGCACAGGGCACATACAGTGTCAAATGCTGAGAATTTGCTTAAGGAACTTGCACATTTGAGGACGGTGTTCAGAGGCAATGGATAGTCGACCCGGGAAATTAACTGGGCCTTCTCAACAAAAGCCAGGAACCGAGAAGTGGATAAAGAGGAGAACGCGCCAGCCAAGTCCCTAGCTTTTCTTCCCTTCGTTGGAAATATCTCCTTCAAGATTGGGAGGATTCTTAATAATTTTCATGTGAAAGTGGTTTTTTGGCCACCTTTTAAGATTTCGAATTTGCTGGGATCGGTGAAGGATGACTTGTAACTGCAGAAGGCAGGAATTTACAAAATACCATGTCAATGTGGTATGGCCTATATAGGACAGACAATGCGTACAGTGGAGGAGCGTTGTACAGAACATCAACATTGCACTCGCCTACTGCAACCCAGTAAGTCTACAGTTGCAGAACATCATATTTCTAACAGACATTCAATGGAGTACGACAAAACTTCGATTTTGGCCACAGCAACAACTTTTGGGGATTCCATTATCAAAGAATCCGTTGAAATACGCATTGTGGGAAATCTAATGAACCACGACAGTGGTTACCAGTTGAATAATGCATGGAATCCCGTCATCTCCGAAATTTGCTCGAGATGAAGACGCCAGAAGACTTCGATAGCTGCGGCCAGCAACAATACCGATGGCAGCTGAGTATTGCAGTTCCACCAGCGGGAGCGCTGCCGCTGGGCAGTGTGGCCCTTCTGTCTCCGCGACTGCAATGCATGCACGGCAGTACTATCAGCACACTATAAAAGACAGAGTGGAGAACATCTTCGTCAGTCCTCGTTCGGCTCACCTGAAGATGGCTGGCAGTTGTCCAGCCGAAATATTGTGCAATGAAGTTTATGATGACCAGCTGCAAGCCCGAAATCTTTTTGAACAAACTTGGTGAGTTTACTGCTCTATTCATGCATCAGTCTAATTTGCATATGTAATACTTTGTAAAACACAGAGCTTTGGAAATAAATGAATCATTTATAGTAGCCCTGTGTGTAGTAATACACTGCATGTGTGCAATGGAAGATATTTATGCTATTCCTATTCTCAGGACTTATGAATTAAGAGATACTGTTTTGGTTGTCGGAACACACTGGTAGCACAGTATAGCATCCAGCTGTTCTAGCATTTCCCTGTTCTTTAACTGTTTCCTACAGAGAAAACTGTGATGATTAAGGCACAGGATTTTTGGATGATTTTTTCAGAAGTGAGTAGTTTGACCCTTACTGAAACAGTTCTCAAAATGTTTAATTACTTATCCTGTCTCTCATGTCACATTCAATGCTAGTTATATTTCAGACAAGAAGTTATACACCAGTTTTATAACACATCATCTTTCATAGAAAGTTAATCATAAAATAATTTACAGTAAAGTCTTTAGGAAGATCACTATAAAATAAAGTACTAAAGCAGAAACTGACAAAATTATTAAATTTGTCAAATATCTGCAACACATGAAATCCATGTTAAAATCTCACTTGTATTTACTACAAGTCATGTGGGCAGTTAAATCTTGGTTTAGGATATATGCACATTAATAAAGTATTATACATTGCAAATTAGTAATTAAAACTTTAGAATCATGTTTGCTTGCTTACTACATGTATAGTCAACACACATCGCACATTCTTCTAAGTCACAGTTTTCATTATTTCCTGGTATGTTTCATTTCTGATCTCTGTGTGGCACACACATTGTTATTATATGAGAGAAGGTATGAACACAAATATTATTATCTACCCCTGCCCCGACCCCGTGAGAAACCACCCCTAGATGGCCCTCCTCTGCCTCGTCCACCAGATGATCCTTTGCCTTTTGGTGGAGGGGATTTTGGTCTCAGTGCTTCTATTCTTTCTGTACAGCCTGTTGTTGTCTGTCCATTGGCAAAATAACTAGCATATAACTCAGCATTAAAATTACTGTTAGTCAATTCAGGCCCTATTGTAAGCCAACCTGGTCTGATTGTACTATCTCGTCCAAAGACATGCAACCTGGAACACAAACACAAAAAAGAAGTACATCAGTGATTGCAGTTGATTTAGTGTAGTGTAGTCCTATCAATAGTCTAGATGAAACATTAATTTAAGAGAAAATAAAACAATTAAAATACTGTAATTTACCATAAATAAAATAAAATGTGTCTTGCTTTATGATATTTTTACATATGGTTGCTCAGGAGTTCAAAGCTTTGTCACAAGATACCACTTATATCACACTCAGAAAAGCTTACTTATAAAGTGGGTCATAAGACCTTATCTTCACTTACTAGTCAGCATTTTTATTCTTTCTTTCTTTGTTCATGTACTTAAGTAGTATATTTAAACCTGATATCTAACTTGGTGGTTTTTGCCACTTATTCTTCCAAAATCTTTTCACAAATTTACTAAGTTCTTTCTTACCATTTCTTGCTAGCCTTCTTTTTAAGTTTCTTCATAGTCTTTGCTTCATTACTAGTGTTCCAGAGGCTAGATCATTTATTATAATTTCATCTGTGATGTCCATGTCTTATAAATCTTCCATAGAGTGTTCTAATCAGCTGATTTTGACTTCTTTTGAATCAAAAATACTGAGTTGTATTTTGATGAAGCTATTGTTGAGTATAATACAAAAACAATCATATACACTGCAGTGAAAAAAGTCATACGATAGTGATATGCACGTATACAGATGGTGGTGGTGGTGGTGGTTGTTGGGATGTTTAAGGGGGACTAAACAGCGAAGGTCATCAGTCCCCCATTCCAAAATCAGGCGAGCCGAAAATCTACGGAGCAGGTAAAAACCAAAGAGGGAGGAGACGTCCCCCCAGGCGCTAAAAGAACACAAATGCAGCAACAAACACTACAGACAAGAACAGGACAGAGGAACACCAGACAGAAAGAAACAGAAGAAAGGAGGATGGGCGGAGACTGGTCGACTGACCACGAGAAAAAAAAGGGGAAAGAGTCAACCATCTGACGGCACACCAGAACAGCAACAGACACAAGGACAAAAGACACAGAAAGGGAAAGGCGCAGGACTTCCCTAAATCGAACCATAAAAAGGACTACTACGGATAAAATGTAAAACATTGTCAGCCATGGAGGCATCGTCGGATAAAACCAAAGCCAAAGTGCCCGGGAGATTAAGAGATTGCCGGAGTGTGCGCAGTCGAGGACACTCCAGCAAAATGTGGCCGACCGTCAGCCGGGACCCACACCGACACAAGGGGGGATCCTCCTGACGCAACAGACGGCCGTGCGTCAGGTATGTATGGCCGATGTGCAGCCGACACAGGACTACCGAGTCCCTGCGAGAAGCCCGCAGGGAGGAACGCCACACATCGGTTGTCCCCTTGACAGCCCGCAGTTTATTCGGGGCTGTCATGCCACGCCACTCAGCAGCCCACATCCCAATCAGCTTACGGCGCAACACCAGCTGCTGGTCGCGAGCCGTAAGGCCGATCTCCGAAGCCGGGGCGTCGATCGCCCCTTTGGCCAGCCTGTCTACATGTTCGTTCCCTGGGATGCCAACATGACCGGGCGTCCAAACCAAGACCACCGAACGACCAGAACGGGCAATGGCGGAAACAGACTCCTGAATGGAGGACACCAGAGGAGAGGAGGGATAGCAGCGGTCGATGGCCTGAAGGCTGCTCAGGGAGTCACTGCAGATCACGATGGACCTACCTGAGCAGAAACGCATATGCTCAAGAGCGCGCAATATGGCCACCAGCTCTGCAGTAAAAATACTGCAGCCAGCCGGCAAGGAGCGCTGCTCAACATGGGCAGCATGAGCAAAAGAGTAGGCAGTGCGACCATCAACCAGGGAACCATCAGTGTAGACAGTCTCACAGTCCGAAAATGAGGCGAGGAGAGCAAGAAAACGGCGACGGAGGGCCACAGGCGGAACCGAGTCCTTGGGTCCCTGTGCCAAGTCCAGACGGACGGACGGCCGGGACAAACACCAGGGAGGCGTAGGTGCACGGACCCGGAAGGGAGGCGGAAGAGGGAATGAACCCAATTCCAACAGCAGGGACTGAACCCGGACAGCGACGGAAAGCCCAGACCTAGGTCGCCATTCGGGCAGATGGAGGACCATGGCAGGGAAAAGCAGGCGACGATTGGGATGGCCTGGCGAGCAATGCACGTGGACAGCATAGTCGGCGAGCAGTCGATGGCGGCGAATCCGCAGCGGGGGAACCCCGGCCTCCACCAGTAGACTATCCACGGGGTTCGTACGAAAAGCGCCAGTTGCAAGCCGGACCCCACAGTGGTGTATGGGGTCTAACAACTTCAACACTGAGGGTGATGCAGACCCACAGGCCAGGCTCCCATAATCAAGCCGAGACTGCACAAGGGCTCTGTACAATCGCAGCAGCGTGCAGCGATCCGCACCCCAAGACGTGTGGCTAACGCAGCGGAGGGCGTTGAGGTGCCGCCAGCATTTTTGCTTCAGCTGAGTAACATGAGGAACCCATGTGAGCCGGGCATCAAACACGAGTCCCAAGAAGCGGCAAGTGTCCACCACTTCAAGCAGGTGGCCGTCAAGGTAAAGTGCAGGATGAGGGTGGACCGTCCGATGCCTGCAGAAGTGCATAACTCGAGTCTTGGCAGCAGAGAACTGAAAACCATGAGTCAGAGCCCATGATGCTGCCTTGCGAACGGCGACTTGCAGCCTGCGTTCGGCGACTCCCGTAGTCGTGGAGCTAAATGAGATGCAGAAGTCATCGGCATACAAAGAAGGAGACACCGACGACCCCACAGCTGCAGCCAGACCATTAATGGCCACTAAAAATAAGGAGACGCTCGACACCAAGCCCTGCGGGACCCCATTTTCCTGTATATAAGAGGAACTAGAGGTGGCACCGACTTGCACCCGGAAAGAGCGGCGCAATAAAAAGCTTTGAAGAAAAGCCGGGAGCCGACCACGAAGACCCCACTCATGCAACGTGGCGAGGATATGATGCCTCCATGTGGTGTCATACGCCTTCCGCAGATCGAAAAATACAGCAACGAGATGCTGACGTCGGGCAAAGGCCGTACGGACAGCAGATTCCAGCCGCACCAAATTGTCCACTGCAGACCGGCCCCGACGGAAGCCACCCTGGGATGGAGCGAGGAGACCGCGCAACTCAAGGACCCAACACAAACGCCGCCCCACCATATGTTCTAGCAATTTGCACAAAACGTTGGTGAGGGTAATGGGACGATAGCTGTCCACCGCCAGTGGGTCCGCACCGGGCTTCAAGATGGGGACAATAACACCCTCTCGCCATTGCGACGGGAACACGCCTTCGCTCCAAATGCGATTAAATATCGCGAGAATGTGTCTCTGGCAGTCCCTGGAGAGATGCTTCAGCATCTGCGCGTGGATGCAGTCTGGGCCTGGTGCTGTATCAGGGCAATCGGCGAGGGCAGCGAGGAATTCCCTCTCGCTGAAAGGAGCATTGTATGTTTCAGAATGACGCGTGTGGAATGAGAACGGCGTCCGCTCGGCTCGCTCCTTTAGAGAGCGAAAGGCGGGGGGATAGGAGGCAGTCGCAGAGCTCTGAGCAAAGTGCGCGGCAAGCCGTTCAGCAATGGCGGCAGCGTCCGTGCAGACAGCGCCGTCCAAGGAGAGCCCAGGGACACCCATAGGGGTCTGGTATCCATAAATCCGCCGGATCCGGGACCACACGAGTGAGGGGGAGACATGGGAGCCCAAGGATGAGACATACCTCTCCCAGCACTCCTGCTTACGCCGTGCAATAAGACGACGTGCCAAGGCACGGAGCCTCTTAAAGGCGATGAGGGTCTCGAGAGACGGGTGCCGCCTATGACGCTGGAGAGCCCGCCGCCGGTCGCGAATAGCCTCAGCAATCTCCGGCGACCACCAGGGTACAGCCTTCCTCCAAGGGAGGCCAGAAGATCGGGGGATGGCAGCCTCGGCCGCTGAAATGATGGATGTGGTTAAAACACGGACCACCTCGTCAATGTCACCCTGTGGGGGAGACTCAATGGCAGCAGCAGAAGTAAAAGCCGGCCAGTCTGCGCTGTGGAGAGCCCAGCGGGGCAGGCGCCCAGAAGAACGACTCTGGGGTAGTGACAAATTGATGGGAAAATGGTCACTACCGCACAGGTCAGGGTGCACCCTCCAGTGGAGGGATGGGACAAGTCCGGGGCTGCAAAGAGAGAGATCGATGGCCGAGAACGAGCCACTGAAATGCGTGGGAGCACTGGTGTTCAAGAGGCTAAGGTCGAGCTGAGCCAACAAATGCTCCACGGCCCGACCGCGGTCATCAGAGACAGTCCCACCCCACCGAGGGTTGTGGGCATTGAAATCGCCCAGAAGCAGCAATGGTGGCGGGAGTTGAGCCAGCAGCGCAGCCAAGACATGTCGGGGGAGCTCCCCATCAGGAGGAATGTAAACAGAGCAAACAGTAATAGCCGGCGAGAGCTCAACCCTGCCAGCAACTGCCTTTAAAGGCGTCTGAAGGGGTACTGGTGAACTACAGACAGAGTGGTGAACAAAGAGGCAAACCCCACCTGACGCTCGATGACAGGCAGCACGGTTCTTATAGTATCCCCGATAACCGCGAAGGGCGGGGGTCCGTAGTGCAGGAAACCAAGTTTCCTGCAGAGCAATGCAGAGCACAGGGGAATCACTCAGAAGCATCCGGACCTCAAGCAGGTGGCGGAAATAACCGCCGCAGTTCCATTGGAGAATGGAAGCAGGAAGGGACTGGGAGGGCGTGAATGCGACTAAGAGGCAGACAGCGCTTCAGAGCCAACTGCCGCCACTGGGGGAGAGTCAGCTGAGTCCATAGGAGAGGCCCCCAAGGGTTCCGTGAGGGCGAGATCCGCGGCAGAGGCGAGGATCTCCACCTCATCCCCGGAGCCAGGACTATGTACAGCAGGCGGTGCTGAAACCGCCGGAACGTCCTTCTTCTTGGACACATTCCGTTCCTTCTTCTCGCGTCTGCCCTTAGGGTGAGAGGGCTGGGAGAGCTTCTCTGAAGGAGCGTCGGAGGCTGACGACGACGCAGAAGCCCTATGACCAGCAGGTGGCGGAACC
This sequence comes from Schistocerca piceifrons, assembly GCF_021461385.2. NCBI lineage: Eukaryota > Metazoa > Arthropoda > Insecta > Orthoptera > Acrididae > Schistocerca > Schistocerca piceifrons. The sequence continues at coordinate 929,751,660 of NC_060139.1, read as the reverse complement.
TTCAGCCACTGGCTGACATCTGGCTGGGAAGGAGAAGAAACGTAGGAAGGGAGAGCCCCGAGGGACCCCTTCCGCGAGAGAGGAACCGGCAGAGGCAACGCCGCCGGAGAAGGAGGGGGAGGAATCGAGCCTCCCGGTTGTGGAGCAGATGTCACTCCCGAAGGAAGCTTGGGGGGAGCAACAAAAGAGGGTTTGCCCCCAACTGCTAAGGGGGCAACAGAGGGAGGCTTGCCCCCAGGCACGAGGGGGGCAGACAGAGATACACGGCCCCGAGGGCCCACTGAAGGCGGCACAGATGAGGTGACAACCGTCGCTCGCGTGGGCGACGATAACGTGGCTGCAGCATAAGATGGTCGAAGGGAAGCAGGATATTTCAGTTTTGCCTCTCGATAAGTAAGCCGGTCCAGGGTCTTAAATTCCATGATCTTCCGCTCCTTATGAAGAACGGGGCAATCCGGCGAGCATGGAGAGTGGTGCTCCCCACAGTTGACACATACAGGCGGAGGCGCACATGGAGAATCGGGATGAGAGGGGCGTCCGCAATCTCGACATGTAGCGCTGGATGGGCAACGGGAGGACATATGCCCAAACTTCCAGCACTGGAAGCACCACATCGGGGGAAGGACGTATGGCTTCACGTCGCAACGGTAAACCATTACCTTGACCTTCTCGGGCAAGACATCACCCTCGAAGGCCAAGATAAAGGCACCGGTGGCCACCCTGTTAGCCTTGGGCCCTCTATGCACACGACGGACAAAATGGACGCCACGTCGTTCCAAGTCGGCTCTCAGCTCGTCATCGGATTGTAACAAGAGGTCACGATGATAAATAATTCCCTGGACCATATTTAAGCTACTGTGGGGAGTGACGGTAACAGGACGTCACCCAGCTTATCGCACAAGAGCAACGCTCGTGACTGGGCTGGGGAGGACGTCTTGAGGAGGATGGACCCATTCCTCATTTTAGACAACCCCGCCACTTCCCCAAACTTATCCTCCAGGTGTTCCACAAAAAACAGAGGCTTCGTCATAAGAAAGGAGTCACCATCAGTCCTGCTGCAGACAAGGTATTGCGGTACGTAAGGCTCCCACTTGGCACTAGATCGGCGTCCCTCCCATGGCGCAGCCAACGAGGGGAACGACTGAGGGTCATATTGTGCAGCATCAAAGTCGACTCTACCACGCTTAGAGACGCTGGTGGCCGTGCGACCACCAGCTTGGTGTGATTTATTGCACTTCATTGCGCCACATCTGCCCAGATGCCACCTACTCCGAACGAGGGCTCTCCCCAAGGGCGCCACCCAGCCAAAGCAACGGGTACCTGGCCGATATCCCGTTGCCTGGAGTCCCCGTGCCCCAGACAAGATGGGCACATACTCCTTGGCATGCATGGGGAGGAAACAGCTCTGGCATCTGTAGTGCGATCCCTGCGTGGTCAGGGGGCTACCACCAAGAGGGTACATGACGACCCCACCACAACGGACTGGCTACCGTGCTGGATTTTAGGTGTTGAAAGGGTCCACAGTTGTCGTAGGCGCTAAGAAGAAGAGTGCGCTCAAGGCGAGAAGGAGACAACCCAGAAGATGTTGGGCGTAGTCCCCCCCCACACGACAATAGGTAACATGCAAGATGGTGGAGCATGATGGACCAATAGAAAAACACCACGTAAGGTGTCCTTCCCCAAATGGCACGCACTAACAACGGAAATTTGGAAATAAAAGGAGGTCAAAACCAAGAGGGGACCATCACAGAAGGCCGAAACATATGAGACTCCTTTTAGTCGCCTCTTACGACAGGCAGGAATACCGCGGGCCTATTCTAACCCCCGAACCCGCAGGGGGTGTATACAGATGGAGTAGTATCATGTACGCAAGGTACAACAGGGCAGTGCATTCGCAAAGTTGTCATTTGTAATCAGGTCATTCATGTGAAAAGCTGTCTGACACGATTATGGCCCGTGACGAGCATAAGAGACTTTGAATGTGGAATGGTAGTTGGTGCTAGATGCGTGGAACATTCAGTTTCATAAATCATTAGGGATTTCAGTATTCCGAGGTCCACAGTGTAAAGAGTGTGCCAAGAATACCAAATTTTGGACATTACCTCTCACCATGGACAACACAGCAGCCAACAGCCTTCACTTAAGGAATGAGAGCAGCAGCATTTGGGTAGAGTTGTCAGTGCTAACAGACAAGCAATGCTCCATGAAGTAGGAAAATATCTGCAGAAATCAATGTGAGTCGTGCGACGACTGTATCTGTTAGGACAATGTGGCAAACTTTGGTGTTAATAGGTTACAGTGGCAGATGACCAACACAAGTGCCTTTGCTAACAGCATGATATCACCTGGGCTTTCGACCATATCGGTTGGACCCTATACTACTGGGAAACTCTGGCCTGGTCAGGTGAGTCCCATTTCAGTTGATAATGGCCCAGGTTAGGGCCTGAGTGTAGCACTGACCCTATGAAGCTATGGACCCACATTGTCAAGGCACTAAGCACGCTGGTGCATGATGGTGTGGGCTGTGTTTACAGGGAATGGACTGAGTGCTCTATTCCAACTGAACCCATCATTTATTGTAAATGGAAATGTTCAGCTGCTTGGAAACCATTTGCAGCCATTCATGGATTTCACGTACCCAAACAATGATGGAATTTTTATGAACAATGTGCCATGTCACTAGACCACAACTGTTTGTGACTGGCTTGAAGGCTACCCATATTGCCAAATGTGAATCCCATCAAACATTTATGGGACATAATCTAGAGGTCACTCATGCACAAAATCCTGTGTGGCATAGAATGACCTTCAACAATTCTCTCTGATGCATAAAGTGCTTCTGATAAAAGAACTTTCTTTTTATGTAGTAATTCGACATTGCAAGATAATACTTTTTTGTTTGGTTCCATGTGATACTAAATGCCTTCTAAAGTTTGATGGCTCCTACTGAGTTTGCGTTACTGTCCAGCTACAAAGGCATTTGGATTCATCCAGAGTGTTTGCAGGAAGATATCTGTCAGATCATCCCATATTTCATGTTTAATGGCACTGCCTTGCTGTTTTCATGAAGATTTTCTATATAATGGGTTTTCTTGTTAGAGATCTGGAAGACTGCCTTTGTCGCAATCTAGTGTAGTTTTTCCATGGCATATTTAGTTTCTAGCCTGGCGATTTCAGTCAGCACAAAAACCACCAAGGAAATGAACGCTGACCATGAAATCCTGTGATATTTAGTTTCTTCTTTGGTCTTAGTGATAACTGCTAAACCCTCATCCAAACGTAACCACTTAACATTCATTTTGCATCCTGAATTTCTGATGTTTATACCTATGATATCTTTTTCCCAATCTCTTGCAATTTTGTTTAGAACCAAAGTAAAGAGCAGGTGGGAGACACTGTCTCCCTTTTGAATGTAAAAAGGCTCAGAGATTTCACCAAAGACATATAGATATAACACTGCATTTGTAAGACTGGAGTAAATTAGTTTTCTGGTCGCCCTATCCACTCTAAGTCTTTCTGGAATGTGAAGAACAGTCTCTCATTCGATAGAATGTAGGACATTTGGAAGAGGACATACAAAAATATCACTTTCTTTAAACATAAATTTAAATTTAACTACACTGTTAGTCCTGAGTTTAAAAGAAAAAGTTGGCATACACTGCTTAAAGACTCATGACATTCACAGCTTTCATTAATGACTATTATATAATTGAGGGGCCTAGTGCCAGAAAGAGCAATGGCATGCATGGCTAAATTTGAGAAAACATGGACTTACTAGACATTAAGTTTTACTACAAATTGATTAACCAAAAAAATTCTATTCCCACTCAATTTTTTGATGTTAATGTGTCTGCCACATAAGCTAACTAGCCACAAAATACAATAAACTGAAAAACAGTTCTTCACTATTTATATCATCTACCACACATTGTTTGGATAATTACATTTTTTACATTTGTCCAGCAAGACATGGTATTTTTGTAGAATGATACTCTGTGGTCTTACCGATACGGTTCTTTGCATTTCTGTCTCTTCTCTTTGTCAGACTGAATGACAGCACACACAATCTGCACAATCAACTGGCACAATATAACTATGTGAAACAGCTGATCTGGTATCTGTGCGCATTGTTTCAACAAAAGGATTTATGAATAGCAGCAGCACCTGTCAAGTGTCGACCAGGAGAAATGCACATATGTTTTGGAGCACTATGGTCCCAGGATATCACTGAAATTCATTTCTTCATGTTCATAGTAAGGGTGATTTTTTATCTTCACTGTTATGACAACAGCTTCACATTCTGCCCCTAAGCAACATATACAGCTCTGTATACTCAAAACGATACATTCCACCATAAACAGGAATACTTTCCACCACCTTATCAGTCCCTTTCACTGTTACAGGCACATTGTAACATGCCCTAGTTCTCTCAGATAGCACCAAGAAATACTATACAGAGTAAAATCTGTGATATAGGATAAAGGACATATGTAACAATGAGTTTCTATTGGAATGAGTACTTTTAAGTAGGCATCTGCAAATCACTCTGACAAGTCAGTCAAGTTAGACACAAAACAGATTTTTCCCCTTTTTTGTAAAGCAGTTACACAAAAGTTTGAAGCATAATGATGATACGCCTTACATAGTTCACTTTTCTATACCTCTGTGAGCCATTTTGCATAAACTGGAACTTCTCCCAAAGCCAGAATCTGACTTTTATGATGACCAAGAGGACACACTGTAGCTGGTGGCTGGTCTTGCCCCCCTTTCAGGCTCTCACTTGCATTTCATTGCAATTCAATGGACAAATGCTAATTGCTGGTTTCCCTCACAAATGTGCAACACACATATTCTATAATAAATGCCCAGTAGCTATGAGCAGAATGTCTACATTGCTTTGTATCGAAACACTGAGATACAGCTCTGTTAGATGTGGTACACCACAATCATCCACTACTGACAAATCATTAATCATTTTACTTTCAGAACTACATTACTTTCCCTTTTTCATTGCTACACAATGCTCTTTTTCTTTCTTTATTTACGGTACAAGATATGAACTGTAAATGAAGCAACAATGAATTTTTATTTTTCCACCTCTCCAGCCTATGTATGTGTTCACATAACTGCATGCAAGAATCACTTGGTGCCTGTCTCCCTATTCCCCCCCCCCCCCCACCACCACCACCCCTCTGTCTCTGTCCCTCTCTCTCTCTCTCTCTCTCTCTCTCTCTCTCTAATAATCATGTGCCTGTTCAGCAGTTCCCTTTACCTCACTGTAAATGAAGGAAAAAAGATGTTGCTACTGGACACAATAAGGACTCAGATGAAGCCTTTAAATGGAATCTTGCACAGATTTGACATAACTGATTTAGACAGAGCACAAAAAAATCTAAATGTGAAAAGCCAGATAGTGATATGGGTCCACTCCAACCAAATTTATAAAGCAACAAAAACTTAGAAATGGACTGAGTTTGTTATAATTTGTTGACAACATTGATTATTTTAGTAATAACCAATTATCCTGGGTATTGGAGAGACAACATGTTCTTAAAGCAGCATGCTGCATACATGTTCTGCTTTCTAGTAGCCATTTATGAAATTACAGGAGGAATCAACTCATCAGATGAAGCTAAAGGCTGACACATATTTCACTACCTGTTGAATACATATAATCATGTGTAACAGGTGAATAGATGTATGTCAAGTCCTCAAACATCTCTTAAAGAGAAATGAAATAAAACAAAATAACAAGCTATTATTAAAATAACTATTTCCAATTGATCATTTATGAAGAGAGAGAGAGAGAGAGAGAGAGAGAGAGAGAGAGAGAGAGAGAGAGAGAGAGAGGCTGCAAAAATCTTTGATGGACTCTTTCTTATGAAAGAAATTTTGAAATCTGTCATTGGAGAAAGGTTAATTAAATGGCATATATTATAGTGAAGCCAGTAACAATCACTGTCAACATACCTATCTATAATACCACCAAGAAATAAAATTATGCACAAGCTAGTCTTAACTTCAACTAATTTAATTTCTCCAAATAAGTGGGACATAAAACAGAAATCACATACCTTCTACTTCCCAAACAGAAGTGTTCAATAATATGGAATATTTCAACAGGTTTTTCCAAGGACCCATATTCTGGCTCCTCAGAGATGATTAAATCAATATCCACATTTGCATGAATAAAATCTCCATCGGTGGATCGCCGAACAGTTCCTTTGATTCCCATCAGACAGTGCTCCTGTTAATGAAATTTACTGAAATGAATAATTTACAAACAGAGAAAAATGTGTTGTGTCACTGTTCTATTGCAATTTGATATCCTCTCCACAGAATGTCATCTGAGAAGGAGAAGGCCATCAGTCATGAGTCAAGTCTTTTGATCAAAATTTCCACCATCAATAACTTGGTACTCCATAGTTTTTGCTCTAGTCCCATGTGTCACCCAATCGGTCCACTACTGTGGCTCCCTAGGTACTGCATTGAGGTTGACCCCTCACTCATGATCGAGTGCAATGTCATTCCAAGGTGTAACAGGCAGGAGAAGACTTTCAAAGATTCCTATGGCCAGGTCTCCCTGGTTTGTCTGATGGACAGATTTCGGGCACTAGCAGTGGCTGACAAAGATCCTGAACCTGATGCAGTCACTTGCCCTATCCCAGAGGAAGCTTCTTGGCCCACAAGGTCTGGGCATTCACAGAAAGTTGGATCATTGGTAGTTGGGAGCTCCAAAGTTAGATGCGTAATTGAGCCCCTTAGAGATATAGCTGCCATGGAGGGGAAGAAACACAGTGTGCACTCTGTGTGCATACCAGGAGGAGTCATTCCAGATGTGAAATGGGTTCTTCCAGATGATATGAAAAGCACATTGTGCAGCCCACAGCAGGTGGGGTCCCTGTTGGTACCAATGGTGTATGTCACTTTGAGTCAGAAGAGATTCTCTCTGGTTTCAGGTAGCTAGCTGAAGTGGAAGACTGCCAGTCTTGCTTGCAAGATGAAGGTGAAGCTCACTACCTGTAGTGCCATTGATGGATCCAATTCTGGTCCTTTGGTACAGTGCTGAGTGGAGGGCCTGAATCAGAGGCTCAGACAACTCTGCAAGCACATATGCTGCCAATTCCCCGGCTTGCGCCACAGGATGGTGAGTTTCCAGGTTTCACTTAATACGTCAAGGGGGTCCACTACACACAGAAATTAGCTACACAGGTAGCTGAGGCTGTGTGGAGGGGACAGGAGCTTTTAGTTTAGAGGTTTTCAGGAAACTACAGAAAGGGCATCAGTCTAAAAGAGCACAGGGCAAACATGGCGAAGGTAGATCTAGGTATCTTAGTCATAAACTGTCATATCTGTGCTGGGAATGAACCAGAGCTTGATGTGCTAATACAAAGCACCAAAGCTCAAATCGTTATACGTAGCATAAGCTGGCAAAAGCCAGAGGTAAGTTCAGCTGAAATTTTTACAGAGGAGCTAATGGTGTTCAGAAAAGATAGATTAAATACAGTTGGTGGTATGTGTTTCTCGCTGTTTGAAGTAGTTTATCCTGTAGTGAAACTGAAGTAGATAGTTCCTGTGAATTAGTAAGGGTAGAGGTTCTACTTGCTTGACAACAACTGGAATAAAATTTACTGCTTCCCCCCCCCCCCCCCCCCCCTCCCTCTGACTTAGATGATATGGTTGCTGAACACTTCAAAGTAAACTTGAGTCTCACTTCAAAGAGGAACACACATAGTCGACTATAGTTGGTGGTGACTTCAATCTACCCTCAATCTGTTGGCAAAAATGCAGTTTTAAAGTCAATTTGTTAAAAATTGCACAGAATGCTTTTCCTGAAAATTATTTTGAACAATTAATCCAGGAGCCCAGTCAATCAAGGAGCCCCAGTAAATGATTGCAAAAAAATACTTGACTCCTTAGCAGCAAATAATCCTGAGAAAATAGGGAGAATCATGACAGATACAGGGATTAATGACCACAAAGTTGTTTTAACGAGACTGAATACCATAACATCTAAACCCACTAAAAATAAGTGCAAAATATGTCTATTTAAAAAATCAGATAAAAATTCACTTGACACCTTCCTAAGAGACAGTCTCCAATTCTTTCAACAGGAAAAATTCACTTGACACCTTCCTAACAGACAGTCTCCAATTCTTTCAACATGACTATGTACACAGAGACCAGATGTGGTTTGAATTCAAGGAAACAGTATCAACAGCAACTGAGAAATATATAACACACAATTTAATATGACATGGTACTGATCCCCCATTGTACGCAAAGCAAAACACTGTTGCAGAAGCAACAAAAGAAACATGCCAAATTTTAATGAGCATAAAATCCCTAAGATTGCTGAAGTTTTACAGAAGCACAAAATTTAGTGCAGACTTCAATGTAAGATACTTTGAATAGTTCCCACAATGAAACTCTGTCAAAATCCGGCTGTAAACCCAGAGAAATTGTGACCTTATGTAAAGTACACCAGCAGCAAGACAACAAAAACCTTCACTGTGCAATAACAATGATATTACTGATGACAGTGCCACTAAAGCAGTTACCAAATACAGTTTTTCAAAATTCCTTCCCCAAAGAAGATGAAGTAAGTATTCCAGAATTCGAATCAAGAACAACTGCCAAAATAAGTAACTTAGAAGTAGATGTCCCTGGTGTAGTGAAGCAACTTAAATCACTTAATAAAGGCAAGCCCTCCAGTCCAGACTGAACACCAGACAGATTCCTTTCAGAGTACGCTGATACAACAGCTCCATTCATGCAACCGTATACAACTGCTCGCTTGTCGAAAGATCTATACCTAAAGACTGAGATGAGGCACAAGTCACACTAATACCCAAGAAAGGATATACGAGTAATCCACTGAATTACAGATCCATATCACAAACATCGATTTGCAGTAGGATTTTGGTACATATACTGTTTTCAAACATTATGAACTGCCTGAAAGAAAATGATTTTTGTTTTGTCTTGCTGCTGGTGTACTTAACATAAGGCCAGAATCCCTCTGGGTTTTCAGCCGGATTTTGACACAGAGTTTCATTGTGCGAACTATTCAAAGTATCTTACATTGAAGTCTGCACTAATTTGAAATAGCCAACGTGGATTCACAAAATATCATTCTCATGAAACACAACTACTTCTTTATTCTCATGAACAAATGTCTGCTTGTGTCTGTGTATGTGCGGATGGATATGTGTGTGTGTGCGCGAGTGTATACCCCTTCTTTCCCCCTAAGGTACGTCTTTCCGCTCCTGGGATTGGAATGACTCCTTCCCCTTCCCTTAAAACCCACATCCTTTCGTCTTTCCCTCTCCTTCCCTCTTTCCTGATGAGGCAACAGTTTGTTGCGAAAGCTTGAATTTCATGTGTCTGTTTGTGTGTCTATCGACCTGCCAGCACTTTCGTTCGGTAAGTCACATTATATATATATATATATATATATATATATGAGGTGACTTACCGAACAAAAGCGCTGGCAGGTCGATAGACACACAAACAAACACAAACATACACACAAAATTCAAGTTTTCGCAACAAACTGTTGCCTCATCAGGAAAGAGGGAAGGAGAGGGGAAGACGAAAGGAAGTGGGTTTTAAGGGAGAGGGTAAGGAGTCATTCCAATCCCGGGAGCGGAAAGACTTACCTTAGGGGGAAAAAAGGACAGGTATACACTCGCACACACGCACATATCCATATAATTTTTCCCACGTGGAATGTTTCCTTCCATTATATATATATATATATATATATATATATATATATATATATATATATATATATATATATATATATATATATATATATATATATAAACACAAACAGACACACACATACACACAAAATTCAAGCTTTCGCAACAAACTGTTGCCTCATCAGGAAAGAGGGAAGGAGAGGGAAAGACGAAAGGAAGTGGGTTTTAAGGGAGAGGGTAAGGAGTCATTCCAATCCCGGGAGTGGAAAGACTTACCTTAGGGGGAAAAAAGGACGGGTATACACTCGCACACACACACATATCCATCCACACATATACAGACACAAGCAGACATATTTAAAGACAAAGAGTTTGGGCAGAGATGTCAGTTGAGGCAGAAGTGCAGAGGCAAAGATGTTGTTGAATGACAGGTGAGGTATGAGTGGCGGCAACTTGAAATTAGTGGAGATTGAGGCCTGGTGGGTAATGGGAAGAGAGGATATATTGAAGAGCAAGTTCCCATCTCCGGAGTTCGGATAGGTTGGTGTTGGTGGGAAGTATCCAGATAACCCGGACGGTGTAACACTGTGCCAAGATGTGCTGGCCGTGCACCAAGGCATGTTTAGCCACAGGGTGATCCTCATTACCAACAAACACTGTCTGCCTGTGTCCATTCATGCGAATGGACAGTTAACCACAAAAGTGCCCCACTTGTGACAGGATACTTTCCGGGACTGGACCAGACTCTGAATGTGGCTCTCCAGCAGGGATACGACTTCCTCAAATCCTGCCCTGAAATAAGATCCACCCTCATGAAATCCTCCCCACTTCACCAAGAGTGTCTTTCCGCAGTCCACCTAACCTTCGTAACCTGTTAGTTCATCCCTATGAAATCCCCAAACCACCTTCCCTACCCTCTGGCTCCTATCCTTGTAACTGCCCCCGGTGTAAAACCTGTCCCATGCACCCTCCCACCACCACCTACTCCAGTCCTGTAACCCGGAAGGTGTACACGATCAAAGGCAGAGCCACATGTGAAAGCACCCACGTGATTTACCAACTGACCTGCCTACACTGTGATGCATTCTATGTGGGAATGACCAGCAACAAACTGTCCATTCGCATGAATGGACACAGGCAGACAGTGGTTGTTGGTAATGAGGATCACCCTGTGGCTAAGCATGCCTTGGTGCACGGCCAGCACATCTTGGCACAGTGTTACACCGTCCGGGTTATCTGGATACTTCCCACCAACACCAACCTATCCGAACTCCGGAGATGGGAACTTGCTCTTCAATAAATCCTCTCTTCCCGTTATCCACCAGGCCCCAATCTCCGCTAATTTCAAGTTGCCGCCACTCATACCTCACCAGTCATTCAACATCATCTTTGCCTCTGCACTTCCGCCTCGACTGACATCTCTGCCCAAACTCATTGTCTTTAAATATGTCTGCTTGTGTCTGTATATGTGTGGATGGATATGTGTGTGTGTGCGCGAGTGTATACCCGTCCTTTCTTCCCCCTAAGGTAAGTCTTTCCACTCCCGGGATTGGAATGACTCCTTACCCTCTCCCTTAAAACCCACATCCTTTCGTCTTTCCCTTTCCTTCCCTCTTTCCTGATGAGGCAACAGTTTGTTGCGAAAGCTTGAATTTTGTGTGTATGTTTGTGTTTGTTTGTGTGTCTATCGACCTGCCAGCACTTTCGTTCGGTAAGTCACATCATCTTTGTTTTTAGATATATTTTTCCCACGTGGAATGTTTCCCTCTATTATATTGATATCATTAATTTGAACCCAACAATTAAATTTGTTATTGTCACTGTTGCATTTCGAAATCTTTTCTGTCGTCTTATTTTCTCTTTCTGTTTTTGCCAGTAGTTTCACTTTGTATTCACCTTCTTTTTACCGTAATCTGCTATACAATTTTATCCCGCCTACATATACTCAATAACACGTAACCCACTTCCAAACCATAACCAAAAAAATTTTTTTTTGCCGCTTTCAACACTACCGCTGCTATAAAATCCACCATTTCTAGTTCACAAACAGTTCCTTTCACCTTTATACAACTATTTCGGCTAGTTCTAATAACTTTCGCTTTATTTCCATTTCCGTTTTTCCCACATCACTGATAATTTTTAGCCGCTTCCCCCCAGGTTTTAACGTCATTATTTCTTCGTCAGACAATTGTTAGCCTCATTTTCATAATCTGCCACCACAAAACCACTCCTTTTAATATATTACACGCAGTTTTTTCGAAATTTTCCCTAATTTCTCCGTCCTTTAACGTGTTTTGGCGGCAACACAACCACCTAACCTTTGTGCACATCGTTGTCTACCAACCCAAGTCCAACATAGTCCAGCTGTAACCAACAGCTTTTCGCCTTTTTTCACACCAGATCTCCAGTTACTTTCCAGTTCACCTTTATCTCTCCCCATATATTTTTATTTTCATTTTCATTTCAGCCTCATGTTACACTTTCCACCTTCTAATACCATGTCACCCTCACAACACCCCCACAATGACCCCATTAAGTTTTATTTACATTCCCTCCGCAAACATGCCTTCGCCCTAGCCAGATTACACTCCCATATTCTATTTTCTCAGGCTTGTCTGACATTTGGCATTACCCCCAAAGGCCTCACACTTAAAGTTCCCATCTCTGGCTGCAACCCTTCTTTCCATCAGTCCCTATACCAGTTCCAAACTGAACAATCCATTGCCCTCACCCACCTAACCCTTCACCTACACATCAACTCAGCCAAAGCCGGCCGCGGTGGTCTAGTGGTTCTGGCGCTGCAGTCCGGAACTGCGGGACTGCTACGGTCGCAGGTTCGAATCCTGCCTCGGGCATGGGTGTGTGTGATGTCTTTAGGTTAGTTAGGTTTAAGTAGTTCTAAGTTCTAGGGGACTTATGACCTAAGATGTTGAGTCCCATAGTACTCAGAGACATTTTTTGAACTCAGCCAATGAACACACCCGTCAACTCCTATCCTTAATAAAAGTCCTTAATCTTTCCTCTCCCACATCCACACCGGCTGTTCAGAGCATCCTCCTACAGGCCAACCGTAAATTAGAACAGCATGCCACCCTCCACCTCAAAAAACTATCCAATCTCCTGGTTTCCCACCTTCGGAAAGGCAACTCACTCACCCTTCACAACCTTTCCAGCAAACCTCAACCTCCTCTCATTGCACACAAACCCAGTCTCTCCCATCTACTCAATCTCCCACTTCCAGCTCCACTCCCTCCAAAACCTCAAAATTCCAATCAACACAATCTGGAACCACAACACCCTAATTCAGTAGCTAACCTTTCCTCCAAACCTCTCTCCCAATCCGAAACCTCTGTCCTATCCAAAGGCCTCACCTTCAGCCCCACTCCCAGATTCAACCAAACAGCCCTCGTCAAAGATTTACTGTCCTACACTCGTACTCTCTGCTGGAAATATCACTTTGCCACGAAGAAAAATGATCCTAATCCTACTCCTAATGATCCAACTCCCCAAGACACCATCCAAATTGAACCCTGCCTGGAACAGTTCCGTCCTCCGTCGCAGCGGGACCGACCTCCTCTTCCTCAAAATCACCCTCTCCAAACCTTCCAGGAATTCCTGACTTCCAGCCTTGCATCTCAGTCCTTCTTAAAAAACCTTAATCCTACTCCCAACATCACCACTGCTGAAGCCCAGGCTATCCGTGATCTGAAGGCTGACCGATCCATCGTCATTCTTCCGGCGGACAAGCGTTCCATGACCGTGGTACTTGATCGTCGGGAGTATGTGGCTGAGGGACTGCGTCAGCCTTCAGACAACACCACATACAAAGTTTGCCAAGGTAACCCCATTCCCAATGTCCAGGCGGAGCTTCAAGGAATCCTCAGAACCTTAGGCCCCCTGCAAAACCTTTCACCTGACTCCATCAACCTCCTGACCCCACCGACACCCCGCACCCCTACCTCCTACCTACTTCCTAAAATCCACAAACCCAATCATCCCGGCCGCCCCATTGTAGCTGGTTACCAAGCCCCCACAGAACGTATCTCTGCCTACATAGATCAACACCTTCAACCCATTACATGCAGTCTCCCATCCTTCATCAAAGACACCAACCACTTTCTCGAACGCCTGGAATCCTTACCCAATCTGTTACCCCCGGAAACCATCCTTGTAACCATTGATGCCACTTCCTTATACACAAATATTCCGCACATCCAGGGCCTCACTGTGATGGAGCACTTCCTTTCACGCCGATCACCTGCCACCCTACCTAAAACCTCTTTCCTCATCACCTTAGCCAGCTTCATCCTGACCCACAACTTCTTCACTTTTGAAGGCCAGACATACCAACAATTAAAGGGAACAGCCATGGGTACCAGGATGGCCCCCTCGTATGCCAACCTATTCATGGGTCACTTAGAGGAAGCCTTCTTGGTTACCCAGGCCTGCCAACCCAAAGTTTGGTACAGATTTATTGGTGACATCTTCATGATCTGGGCTCACAGTGAAGAAGAACTCCAGAATTTCCTCTCCAACCTCAACTCCTTTGGTTCCATCAGATTCACTTGGTCCTACTCCAAATCCCATGCCACTTTCCTGGACGTTGACCTCCACCTGTCCAATGGCCAGCTTCACACGGCCGTCCACATCAAACCCACCAACAAACAACAGTACCTCCATTATGACAGCTGCCACCCATTCCACATCAAACGGTCCCTTACCTACAGCCTAGGTCTTCGTGGCAAACGAATCTGCTCCAGTCCGGAATCCCTGAACCATTACACCAACAACCTGACAACAGCTTTCGCATCCCGCAACTATCCTCCCGACCTGGTACAGAAGCAAATAACCAGAGCAACTTCCTCATCCCCTCAAACCCAGAATCCCCCACAGAAGAACCACAAAAGTGCCCCACTTGTGACAGGATACTTTCCAGGACTGGAGCAGACTCTGAATGTGGCTCTCCAGCAGGGATACGACTTCCTCAAATCCTGCCCTGAAATGAGATCCATCCTTCATGAAAGCCTCCCCACTCCACCAAGAGTGTCTTTCCGCCATCCACCTAACCTTCGTAACCTGTTAGTTCATCCCTATGAAATCCCCAAACCACCTTCCCTACCCTCTGGCTCCTATCCTTGTAACTGCCCCCGGTGTAAAACCTGTCCCATGCACCCTCCCACCACCACCTACTCCAGTCCTGTAACCCGGAAGGTGTAAACGATCAAAGGCAGAGCCACATGTGAAAGCACCCACGTGATTTACCAACTGACCTGCCTACACTGTGATGCATTCTATGTGGGAATGACCAGCAACAAACTGTCCATTCGCATGAATGGACACATGCAGACAGTGTTTGTTGGTAATGAGGATCACCCTGTGGCTAAGGATGCCTTGGTGCACAGCCAGCACATCTTGGCACAGTGTTACACCGTCCGGGTTATCTGGATACTTCCCACCAACACCAAACTATCCGAACTCCGGAGATGGGAAGTTGCTCTTCAATATATCCTATCTTCTCGTTACCCACCAGGCCTCAATCTCCGCTAATTTCAAGTTGCCGCCACTCATACCTCACCTGTCATTCAACATCATCTTTGCCTCTGCACTTCCGCCTCGACTGACATCTCTGCCCAAACTCTTTGTCTTTAAATATGTCTGCTTGTGTCTGTATATGTGTGGATGGATGTGTGTTTGTGTGCGAGTGTATACCCGTCCTTTCTTCCCCCTAAGGTAAGTCTTTCCGCTCCCGGGATTGGAATGACTCCTTACCCTCTCCCTTAAAACCCACATCCTTTCGTCTTTCCCTCTCCTTCCCTCTTTCCTGATGAGGCAACAGTTTGTTGCGAAAGCTTGAATTTCGTGTGTATGTTTGTACATACACACAAAGTTCTAGCTTTCGCAACCAATGGTTGCTTCGTCGGGAAAGAGGGAAGGTGAGGGAAAGACGAAAGGATGTGGGTTTTAAGGGAGAGGGTAAGGAGTCATTCCAATCCCGGGAGCGGAAAGACTTACCTTGGGGGCACACTGGACTTGCATTCAGGACGACGACGGTTGAATCCCGTCTCCGGCCATCCTGATTTAGGTTTTCCGTGATTTCCCTAAATCGCTTGATGCAAATGCCGGGATGGTTCCCTTCAAAGGGCACGGCCGATTTCCTTCCCTCAGCCGAGCTTGTGCTCCGTCTCTAATGACCTCGTTGTCAACGGGACGTTAAACACTAATCTCCTCCTCCTCCTCCTTACCTTGGGGGAAAAAAGGACAGGTATACACTCGCGCACACACACGCACATATCCATCCACACATACACAGACACAAGCAGACATTTCAGCTTGTGTCTGTGTATGTGCCGATGGATATGTGTGTGTGTGTGTGTGTGTGTGTGTGTGTGTGTGTGTGTGTGCGCGCGCGCGCGAGTGTATACCTGTCCTTTTTTTCCCCCTAAGGTAAGTCTTTCCGTTCCCGGGACTGGAATGACTCCTTACCCTCTCCCTTAAAACCCACATCCTTTAGTCTTTCCCTCTCCTTCCCTCTTTCCTGACGAAGCAACCATTGGTTGCGAAAGCTAGAATTTTGTGTGTATGTATGTGTCTGTTTGTGTTTCTATCGACCTGCCAGCACTTTCGTATGGTAAGTCACATCATCTTTGTTTTTAAATATATTTTTCCCGTGTGGAAAAATGGTAATTGACTTAAATAATGAAAAGTTCAAAAGGAATCCACTAAATTTTGGTTTCGCAATAAATCGCACAAGTCTGAATGCCGTAAATTTCATTAAATACTTGTTGTTGTTGTTGTGGTCTTCAGTCCTGAGACTGGTTTGATGCAGCTCTCCATGCTACTCTATCCTGTGCAAGCTTTTTCATCTCCCAGTACCTACTGCCACCTACATCCTTCTGAATCTGCTTAGTGTATTCATCTCTTGGTCTCCCTCTACGATTTTTACCCTCCACGCTGCCCTCCAATACTAAATTGGTGATCCCTTGATGCCTCAGAACATGTCCTACCAACCGATCTCTTCTTCTGGTCAAGTTGTGCCACAAACTTCTCTTCTCCCCAATCCTATTCAATACTTCCTCATTAGTTATGTGATCTACCCATCTAATCTTCAGCATTCTTCTGCAGCACCACATTTCGAAAGCTTCTATTCTCTTCTTGTCCAAACTATTTATCGTCCATGTTTCACTTCCATACATGGCTACACTCCATACGAATACTTTCAGAAATGTCTTCATGACACTTAAATCAATACTGGATGTTAACAAATTTCTCTTCTTCAGAAACGCTTTCCTTGCCATTGCCAGCCTACATTTTATATCCTCTCTACTTCGACCATCATCAGTTATTTTGCTCCCCAAATAGCAAAACTCCTTTACTACTTTACGTGCCTCATTTCCTAATCTAATTCCCTCAGCATCACCCGACTTAATTAGACTACATTCCATTATCCTTGTTTTGCTTTTGTTGATGTTCATCTTATATCCTCCTTTCAAGACACTGTCCATTCCATTCAACTGCTCTTCCAAGTCCTTTGCTGTCTCCGACAGAATTACAATGTCATCGGCGAACCTCAAAGTTTTTATTTCTTCTCCATGAATTTTAATACCTACTCCTAATTTTTCTTTTGTTTCCTTTACTGCTTGCTCAATATACAGATTGAACAACATCGGGGAGAGGCTACAACCCTGTCTTACTCCCTTCCCAACCACTGCTTCCCTTTCATGTCCCTCGACTCTTATAACTGCCATCTGGTTTCTGTACAAATTGTAAATAGCCTTTCGCTCCCTGTATTTTACCCCTGCCACCTTCAGAATTTGAAAGAGAGTATTCCAGTCAACATTGTCAAAAGCTTTCTCTAAGTCTACAAATGCTAGAAACGTAGGTTTTTCTTTCCTTAATCTTTTTTCTAAGATAAGTCGTAAGGTCAGTATTGCCTCACGTGTTCCAGTGTTTCTACGGAATCCAAACTGATCTTCCCCAAGGTTGGCTTCTACTAGTTTTTCCATTCGTCTGTAAAGAATTCGTGTTAGTATTTTGCAGCTGTGACTTATTAAGCTGATAGTTTGGTAATTTTCACATCTGTCAACACCTGCTTTCTTTGGGATTGGAATTATTATATTCTTCTTGAAGTCTGAGGGTATTTCGCCTGTTTCATACATCTTGCTCACCAGATGGTAGAGTTTTGTCAGGACTGGCTCTCCCACGACCGTCAGTAGTTCCAATGGAATATTGTCTACTCCGGGGGTCTTGTTTCGACTCAGGTCTTTCAGTGCTCTGTCAAACTCTTCACGCAGTATCATATCTCCCATTTCATCTTCATCTACATCCTCTTCCATTTCCATAATATTGTCCTCAAGTACATCGCCCCTGTATAGACCCTCTATATACTCCTTCCACCTTTCTGCTTTCCCTTCTTTGCTTAGAACTGGGTTTCCTTCTGAGCTCTTGATATTCATACAAGTCGTTCTCTTATCTCCAAAGGTCTCTTTAATTTTCCTGTAGGCGGTATCTATCTTACCCCTAGTGAGATAGGCCTCTACATCCTTATATTTGTCCTCTAGCCATCCCTGCTTAGCCATTTTGCACTTCCTGTCGATCTCATTTTTGAGACGTTTGTATTCCTTTTTGCCTGTTTCACTTACTGCATTTTTATATTTTCTCCTTTCATCAATTAAATTCAATATTTCTTCTGTTACCCAAGGATTTCTACTAGCCCTCGTCTTTTTACCTACTTGATCCTCTGCTGCCTTCACTACTCCATCCCTCAAAGCTACCCATTCTTCTTCTACTGTATTTATTTCCCCCATTCCTGTCAGTTGCTCCCTTATGCTCTCCCTGAATCTCTGTACAACCTCTGGTTCTTTTAGTTTATCCAGGTCCCATCTCCTTAAATTCCCACCTTTTTGCAGTTTCTTCAGTTTTAATCTACAGGTCATAACCAATAGATTGTGGTCAGAGTCCACATCTGCCCCTGGAAATGTCTTACAATTTAAAACCTGGTTCCTAAATCTCTGTCTTACCATTATATAATCTATCTGATACCTTTTAGTATCTCCAGGGTTCTTCCATGTATACAACCTTCTTTCATGATTCTTAAACCAAGTGTTAGTTATGATTATGTTGTGCTCTGTGCAAAATTCTACAAGGCGGCTTCCTGTTTCATTTCTGTCCCCCAATCCATATTCACCTACTATGTTTCCTTCTCTCCCTTTTCCTACACTTGAATTCCAGTCACCCATGACTATTAAATTTTCGTCTCCCTTCACAATCTGAATAATTTCTTTTATTTCATCATACATTTCTTCAATTTCTTCATCATCTGCAGAGCTAGTTGGCATATAAACTTGTACTACTGTAGTAGGTGTGGGCTTCGTATCTATCTTGGCCACAATAATGCGTTCACTATGCTGTTTGTAGTAGCTTACCCGCATTCCTATTTTCCTATTCATTATTAAACCTACTCCTGCATTACCCCTATTTGATTTTGTGTTTATAACCCTGTAGTCACCTGACCAGAAGTCTTGTTCCTCCTGCCACCGAACTTCACTAATTCCCACTATATCTAACTTCAACCTATCCATTTCCCTTTTTAAATTTTCTAACCTACCTGCCCGATTAAGGGATCTGACATTCCACGCTCCGATCCGTAGAACGCCAGTTTTCTTTCTCCTGATAACGACATCCTCTTGAGTAGTCCCCGCCCGGAGATCCGAATGGGGGACTATTTTACCTCCGGAATATTTTACCCAAGAGGACGCCATCATCGTGTAATCATACAGTAAAGCTGCATGCCTTTAGGGATTACAATCACAAATAACTTAAATTGGAATGATCACACAGATAATATTGTGGGGAAAGCAAACGAAAGACTGTAGTTTATTGGTAGAACACTTAGACAATCCAACAGATCTACTATAGAGAATGCTTACATTACACTTGACCACCCTCTTCTGCAGTACTACTGTGCAGTGTGGGATCCGCATTAGAGTGAGTTAACGGAAGACATCAAAAAAAGTTTAAAGAAGGGAAGCTTGTTTTGTATTGTCACAAAATAGGGGAGAGAGTGCCATGGATATGATATGCAAATTGGGGTGGCAATCATTAATACAAAGGCGTTTTTCATTGCAGCAAGATATCACGAAATTTCAATCACAAATTTTTCCTCAGTATGTGGAAATATTTTGTTGGCACCCACCTATATAGGAAGATACATCTCTGTCAGCCTGTTTGAAGTTGGTACAGCACTAGGTTTTCTTCAGAGACATAAGACGCTTTGGGAAACTGACTTGGACTTATTCTATTTCCAGACAGCTGGCAATTGGTGGTATGTCATCTGCAAAACAATGCCACATTTTCGTATAACATTAACCTAATTTCAGCTTACATGTTCCACGTTTCACAAGTATTTGAGCACAAGTTGTCGTAAAAACCTCAGAATCAAATGGCTTTGTTGTACCAAGTGCAGCAAAAAATCTTTGCCCCACATTGGGACTTGTTCTGCTGTTCTGTGCAAGACAACAGACCTAGACTGATGTTATTGAAAATCAGAACTTTGATTATCAACTTTGTTGCAAACCAAGCATTTAACATCATATCGTTAAATATTGATAAAGACAATCAATTATGAACGGGTTCTAATCGAATTTGCATACCATGCAGTTCTTTCAGTAATTTTGGATTTAATGTGATGATAAATTCTGATGATGAAATGATTTTTATTTAATGATTAAAAACATAACATAGCAGACAAAGAGGTGTATAACTTCTATGGGTCAAGATGGTTGAGTATGTTCATGAATAAAGGTTGATTCATGCAATGTCCTATCCATCTGGTCACTCTGTGAATCCACTATCAGTAGAGCATTAGTTTCCTGGGCATAAGGCTTCAGAATATAGTTCAAATATGTCTGGTACACTTCAGAAATACTTTATAGATTTTGAGATAACTTAGATAGCCAAGTTCGCAGCTCGTGGTCTCGCAGTAGCATTCTCACTTCCTGAGCACAGGGTCCTGGGTTCAATTACCGGCAGAGTCAAGGATTTTCACCTGCCTCAAGATGACTGGGTGTTGTTGTGTCATCTTCATCATCATCATTCATCCCCATTTTGGTCGGAGGAAGGCAACGGCAAACCACCTCCATTAGGACCTTGCCTAGTAAGCCAATGAGGTCTCCCGCACCGTTCCCCTACCCTCTGTCAAGAAGCATGGGACTTCATTTCCACTTTTCTCCTCCTCCCCCCCCCCCCTCCCCTCCCCAGATAGCCAACTTGGTCCAATACAGTAGTACTGGGGTGTCATTTATTGCACAAACTGTGATGGAGACGCATTGGAAGATTGGAGGAAAATTTAAACTCCGCTAGAGATGATTATGAGATTTATCCTTCAGTTATTCACAGAGTGTGGTTACAATTGCTAACACATGCCATATTCATTGTTATGCATGTAAAGACATGACAACTAGATTTCTCCTTGTTGCAACAACCTGAGGGATGGTACCATTGAATACTGAATCCATATATACAGAACAAAAGAATAAGATGAAGTAATTGTTAGATCATACTCAAGAAACAGACATAAATTTGATGCTTCTGTGGCAGGCTGCACAGTCATATTAGACTATTAACCATGGTGTTTTCCTACACTTTTTCAGAATCTACTAAAACATCAAGACAGAATAAATAATGCAACAAAAAATAATCAATCCTGGCCCTTTTAGAATCTACAGTAAGCTATTCTATCTGCTTCGTAAATATTTCCTGTAGAATGAATTGATCAAACAGCATTCTACATCGCAGATTCAAAAATATTTGGAAATGGGGAACCAGTTTCATTTCAAAGGAATACAGTGTTGTTCCATAAAACGCTTCCCAAAAGTTACAAAAATGAGAATTGTTGACAAGAAATCCATTGTTAACTCTTCCCAAATAAGTTATTTCATCAAAGTATGACCTTACACAATTCAGATCATTACAACATTTAATAATTTAGCAGCTACTGCTACTACTGCTCCTGCCAGCATTTTTACTGTTGAAGCTTTAAATACAAAAATAATAATATTGACATTACTTAGCTCCACGGATATCAGAGAAGCTTCTCATCACTTTGGAGAAATAAAACAAGAAAGTAATATACAGTGTATTATTGGTGGTAGAGATCTGGTGCAAACTTAAATGATAGTGTAATATTTGAATTATTGTGAAGTCAAGTAACAAAAACCTTAAATTTTTAATCTATGTAGCTGAAGAAGGTGAAGAAATTAATCAGAAAAATCTTCTTTTGTGTGAAGTACACTCCAACAAAAGGAAAAATAATGACCAAACACTCAAAATGGTAAGATATGTCTCTCTATAAGACTATATAGTGTTGTTGAACAGTAGAAATATTTCTGGTGTTTTCCATTCAAAAATAACATTACACATTAAAAGCTACAACACTTACCTTTGTTCTCTGGAAAACAGCCTTTGGTTCTAAATTTTTTGAGTGTGATGGATTATTAATATTTGTACGGATCCAACAAATGTCCTCACACCGACGAAATCCCCACTTTCGTAGGCAAACTCTGCCCATGTCCAAACCTTCAGAAGATCCACACCAAAGAAAAACAAAACTGCGTGCAGCTGCTACTTCTCCAACATCAAGCTGCATTATCTTACAAAAACAAAGAAATCAGAATGTTCAAAGAGCAACACGTCATAATTTAGGAAGCACTACATATTCACTTCACAAAAATCTCTAATAGAAAACAAGCCTAGCAATAACAGAAATTTCTAAATGGAACAATATGTAAAATACAGAAAAGATAACTCACCTATGGCAGATTGATATGTTATGCATAGATACATGTAACAGACAACAGTGTTCACTAGCTTCTGAGCTCTGGTTCTTTTTCGAGTGGTAAGTACACACATTCACACACAACCACACAGACACCCAGACACACATGACCATGGCTGCGCTAGTGTGCATTTGGCTATTGTGTGGGTTTGATTGTGGGTGTGAATGTATGCTCTTCCTCCTTGAAAAAGAGCCAGGGCTCAGGAACTAGCAAAGATTGTTTTCTGTTATGTGTGTATATGAACCACACATCAGTCTGCTGTAAGCGAATAGTTGTATTTTCCATATGTCATGTAACAGGAAATGAGTAAATGTATATCCTTTAGAAACAATTAGAAAATTATGCACATGAAAGCACCCTATGTACATTTTTAATTCAATTTTTTAACTAACGGAGAAGAGACAGGAAAGCAGAAATTATTTTTCAGTCGATAAGAAATGACAACACCAATACAATCGAAGATTTATTTTCAATAGATATGTCTCTGTTTAAAATGAAGCATATCAGAAGCTGAGAAAGCTGTAACAACTATGGAGTCAATAATGCTGAGAAAATCCTCTGTATTCATTGTTAAAACGAATTATTACAATTTCTGTTAAGAATCGAACAAAATTTCGATGGACAGTTAACAAGTATTCCATTAGGGTTGAGCAACTTGTACTCAAGACAAGAGGCCCATCATTTGTCACATCTGTGTTCTTCAAGAAATTGTGCTTACAATAGTGTCAGATTAATGTGCAGAAAAGCTTTCTTCAATTTAACATTACAGTTACCAGAAGAAAGATTACATTCAGCATTGACAAGAGAAACATTAGTTGGTGAGTTTTTCTTAAATGTTTGTGAAAGCAGACAGGAAGTCAACCTGTGGTATTACCTCCAAAGTCTGCTGTATCACAAAGAATAGGAGAACACTTGCTAAGACATAAAGTAAAAATCACTTAGTTTAGTTGTGACAGTCTAATTGGTGGCTGGACTGAGGATTTCTTGGTTGGGATGGTGCAAGAATTTATCTTGGACACAGTCATCAACAGATGCAAAAGTAGCTTCTGGCATGCCTGAATGAAGCATTTTGGGATCCTTGCTGCTCATGTTGTATATTAATAATCTGACAGACAGTTTTAACAGTAACCTCAGTTTTTTTATGATACATCTATCTATAATGAAGTATTATCCAAAAAAGAAGCATAAATATCATTCAGATCTTGATAAGGTAGCAAGACACAAGAGTGGTGCATGGATTGGCAACTTTCTTCAAATGCTCAGAAATGTACAACTGTGCACTTCACAAAATGCAGAAAGATAGTGTCCTATGACTACAATATCAACAAAAAATTATACTTGAAATCAGTCAACTCACATGACTGACCGTGTGGAACAATTTGTGGGCACATGAAGTGAAATGATCACATAGGTTAGTCATATGTAAATCAGGCACAGACTTTGGTTCACTGGTAGGATCTTAGGAAAATGCAATCAGTCTTTAAAGGTGATTAGTTATAAGACTCTTGTGTGAACTACCCTAGAATACTGCTCAAGTGTTTGAGATCTGTTGCACAGCAGCATAGTATTAGGGTGAAGAATAAAATTTTTGAGCTGCCTGGAGAGACATCTAGGCATAGCATGCCTGCTCAATGCAATGGTTGCATAATGAGTGTAAAAGTCAGCATGGTGACATCATTGCAAAGAAAGAGGAACAATATTTTGTAAGGTGGTAGCATTGAGTAACTACATCTACAGATTATGCAAGAATGTCTTTAAGGCAGAAAAACTTGCATAAAAGAAGGCTCTGAAGCTCTGAAACTAAATGCTTGTCCAGTAGAGAACGCTTAAAGGCTCAAAAGAACTGGAGCACATTTGGTCACTCACTTGGGGGAATCATGTCATCAATCACTGTATAAATCTCCCCTTCCTTCCACTCAGTACTCAGAATCTAGTTTTTCCATCCGCCTCACTGATACTGATGGGAAGCCAGTTCTGTTAGTTGCCAGATGACCTGTTGACATACAACAAAGTGGTGCCAGACTGCTGCCAGTTTTGGACTCTACTTCTATGAGTCTGCAGCTCTCTGGCTGTGGGGTGGAGAACTTCAGTTCTGTAGGTTGCTATCCCTGCCAGTCACAATGGTGACTGACTGAAAATGAGGGTTGGGCAGATTTTATGTGGATGAAGAACTGATCTGTCTGAATGCAAACTATGTAACTTGGGAGCAGGGTGCCTGGTGCCACCACTCTGGCAGTGCGTGTACCACATTACCATCTGTATGCTGGGATCACCTCTCAAGCTACCTCCGTATCACTGTTCGAGACTTCTGCCTTCTTGCTAGCACAGTAACCACCAACACGGATATGCAGATTACTGGTTACAAGCCTAAGCACGACTACAGTCAGTAAGAGCTTCAGTGGACATCCTCAGTCACATTAGGTTGTGGGGACACACTGACTGCTGCTCCACTCTCCACAAGGCTCCGAAACTGCCCATGGGCAACTCAAGGGGTTATGACAGCAGATTCAATGAAGGGCAGTGACGCACCACTCAGCATGTTCTACTGATGTATAAGTGGCATGACTACTACCAGCTGAGAAGAAGACTGACGGTAAAACTCTCAGAAAAAATGGATGTTAATTTAATACTGTTCACTGACACCCTGGGCATGACGCAGGTCTTCGTCACCACCTCTCAGCTCAAGCATCCTGAAACATTGTAGAGGGACGCATCCTGTGAACCCCTATAATTTGGAGTCAGAAGTTTTTATGTTGACTGCCGCTGTCACAGAGGAACCATACCTGCACATCAGCAGCCGTCATCAATGTCTGTCATTACATGATGCAGTGAGTGGCCAATTATTATTGGCCTGTTTTCTTTTTCCTTTTGTTTTGGAGCCATGTTGAGTTAACATGATATTCACATGAACTTAACAGTTACATTGTTTAGACCACATGAACATGCAAATCTGCTGCAGTTCTGTGGTAACTGCAAAGAGGAATATTTACGGCTGACAAAGTGCAAGTATTGTAATTTTTTTGGGCATGAATCACCTTGTAGTAGGGCAGTGCCGGTAACTTGTGATATTTGTAGGATGTCTGGCCACAAAGCACAGCAGTGTAGTGAGCCCTGCTGGAGCATGATATGTAGGAAGGATTAGCATTATAGTTCTGATTACTTATGTAGTGTCAGTGTGCTGGGTTCACATTTGTTCTACAGCATAATGGAGAATGGAGGTAACACAATGACCAGAAACGCATGCACCATCTTCAATAAGTGAAGCTATTGAAGTTCTGAAGAGTAAGGTAGCCATGTTACTCCATGGTGAAGTAGGACAAATCTGGGTTAATGAGGGGTGAGAGAAGGAACTAAAAGTGTTACAAATCATGAGTGGGCAGACACAATCCCACAGAGAAGACACCAAGACCATAGTAAACATACTTGTTTCGTCCATTGGTCCTACAGTAACCAGTCTCATTACACTTTCTCCTGGAATCTGACGATGTGTCGGACTTTGTTGGTTATGTGAGCGCAGCAGCTACATTAGGGATTTGGTCTGTGAAACCATGTCTGTATATGGCTAAGTTATTATTATTGGGTGACATAAAAATATATGTCATGTACCATGAAACCTTTAGTAAGGCACAGACATTTGACCAGATGGCTGAAGGGGTTGTTCGGTGAATCATAAGCAGAACAGTGCCAGATTTTTCAATAAAAAACTCACTGGATTAACTCAGAAGTACAGTGAATTGGGAGAGGCATTCTCTGGCGGAATTCATAAAGTGAACTCACATACTTATGAACTGATCCACAACGTGGATTAAGTCCTCTTGTAGGAGGCAAGAGTACAGGGCCTTGGAAATATCAGTAAGAGATATATTATCAGAGAAGTTCACGAAACTGTTAAACAAGGTTTGGCAGAAGGTCAAATGGGTGAATACGAAGGCACTCAAATGTGAGGGACAGATCGGGCAATGTACTGCCACTATATCAAGTGGGCCAGTGGGTTTTAATGATAAACCCTTGTACACAGAAGGGAACAACAAAGACATTTTCAACTAAGTGTCAGGGGTATGCCAAGTGATAGAGATAATATCATCATTAAATGCGAAGGTACAGTTTCCAATGTCAACATTTATTATTCAAGTAAGCCAAATTAAACCATTCAATGGAACAGTAGATGCTTTGTCTCAGGTTCCATCACTGCAGGTGGTACAGAATAAAGCTGATATGACGGCAAAGCAGCAGGTAGTTAAGAATGATCAGTACACATGCAGTATGCACAAAGACTATGTAATAGTTGAACAGTGTCTAGTTTCTTTTGTCACGATATGTATTTTTGTCTTGTTTCTGAACCAGTGGTGTCTGTACTACTGTGTTTAGAGAGTTCATTTCTCGTTTTCTACTGGGCAGATTAGGAGTTAATGCTTTTACATTGTCTGGTAATGTTTTTCTCATCTACTTGGGTTTTTTGAGAGGGGAACTGACAAGAAATTGCTTTCTCTCAGGTGACATATCAGCACAGGCAGCTAGGAAGAATTTGGTAATCTTGCTGATCCTACACCTCATCCAGAGGGAAGTAGTGGGTGGATTGCAGAACCAGCCTCTTGAATCTGGAGTGGTGTTCTCAAGACAATCAAATGTCTTGTTAACAAACCATCGGTGGGCAGCTGAACTGACTTTCAATGTGTGGAAAATAAGAAATGAGGTGTGCAGATTGAGAGACAAGTTTATGGAACTGCAAGGTGAAGCACAGAAAAGGGGAATTCTGAAGTTCAGGAAGAATACTACAGACTACAGCTCTCTTACGGATAAACTGAACTGAGGGGGCAGTTGAAGAAAGTGACTGACCTGGTATCGACGACACTAGTTGAAAAAGAGAGGATGTGTAAATGCAGCAGAAAACTATTGAAAACAGTGTCCAATGAGGATATTCAAAATCTGAACAACAGAGTGGGGCAAGTGCAAGCAGTATCAGGGACTACTAGGGCCAAGATAGAGTAGCATACCATCCAATTGGTAAACATGGAGCAGGCTGTACTGAATTATACAGAGCAGTACAGGAGTTACCAAGAGTTGATGTAACATGCACAAAGCACCAAGTAGACCATGAAAGTGATCTTCAGAGGGTACAGAACCAACTGAATACACTGGATGGGCAAATAGCTGTAGCCAAACTGTTACAGGTTTTGATGGGCTATATAAATGATGCAAAGTTAAAGGCAACTCTATTGTAGTTCGCTGTTTACCATGCCATACACAGGCAACTGAGTTCCACAGTAATGCTGCCACAGTAGTTCCTAGTTAGACTGCGGAGAGCACAAAAGGACTTTATTGCAAAGTTACAGCACATAATGTAGGCAACTAAAGGTAATTTGGTGTTGTTTTATCATATGTCAGGAGTCAAAGCCAACATAGCTGGTGCAAGGCTGCATGTGTTGGTACATTCTCCAGTGGTAAGCTTGAATGTTAATATTAGTGTTTTATTGTACACCCTTACCTTATAAAATGGGGTGCAGTAGGAAAGTGGACAGGGGTACAAACCAGTGAAGAAGTCTAATAGTTTTGGAAAACAGCAAAATTTATGCTCTAATGTCCTTGGTAGATCTACAGGGTTGCCAGGTAGACAGTATCACAGTCTGTCCAACCAGGGTGGTTCAGACTTACACATAGTTGTGCAGTTCTTCCTGGGGAAATCTGTGGTAACAGGGTGTCAGAGGGAAATGCTAACCCCTAACTGAATTTTCATAGAATGGACACACAATGGATTTATTCAGTACCCATTCAAGAAGTAACAATTCCAAAGTGTTACAGTAAGAGGAAGCTGCAGGGTATAACAAAGATTGTACTCGGGGACAGTGGCATCCTAATAAATGGTACAGTTTGCGACATAGCCAGAACAGCCTTTTGCCTTCCAGCCATGATTTCAGGTATGACAATGATCGAACTCACACACCCTTGGCTGTTTTAGCCACAGAATTAATCAGAGATATTGTCAGTTCAAAACATGAACTTTTTGAAAGAAACATTAAACAGGGATATCCTTCTCTTGTTAGATAATTTTATAGCATCACCGAAAGGGTGGATTTCCACAACAGATATTGCAACACATCCAGCAGTACCAGAAGAAACAGCATAACTATGTTATGAATATAAGTATTTCAGCTACTAGTATTGTAGAGATTCTGGTCCCTGTTTGTACGATTTGTGTTTTTTGCAACTTAAATAATGAACAACACCCGAACTAGCTGTGCACCTGTTGTCTGGGTTAGTAATATCACCAGAAGTAATATGGAATAGATAAGTTGAATCATAGATATATGTATTACAAAATAAAGGGTATGCAGTAAACTGAGAATAAGAGTAATGGATTAAGGAATTAGATGAAGGGATTATGCTTTCTGGAATTAGCTTCAATTACAGAAAAAAGGATCAAACAATGGGTGAATTAATTATGAAGATGTGAATCTGTATATTAATTAGTAACAGGGATGATCTAAGTGAAAAAATTCGAGATGAATTTTATGAAGGATAGCAGAATGCAGAATGGTCCACAGCAAAATAGCATCAAATAAATAATAAAATTTCTGTGCCTTCTGGAACAACGTCAACGCGTAGTGGGCCTGACCTGTATGCAATGGTTGCTTAATGAGTATGAACACTCATGGATGCCAAAACACAAACAAACAAGGAGCACATTGCCACAGACTGTGTGAGAGAGAGTGTCAGGTATACCTCACTCAGAATCATGAAATCATTGCAAAGGAGTACTAACAATATTCTGTTATTGGGGTAGCATGGGGTAACTACACCTAAAGAATGCGAGAACACCTTTCAGGCTGCAAATCTTGCATAAAAGAATGCTCCGAAACTAAACATCAGTCCAGCAGAGAATGCTTGCAGGCTTGAAAATATGGAGCACATTTGGTAACCCTCATGGAATGGTGGTGGTGGTGGTTAGTGTTTAATGTCCTGTCGACAACGAGGTCATTAGAGACGGAGCGCAAGCTCGGGTTAGGGAAGGATTTGGAAGGAAATCGGCCGTGCCCTTTCAAAGGAACCATCCCGGCATTTGCCTGAAAGGATTTAGGGAAATCACGGAAAACCTAAATCAGGATGAACCGTCGTCCTCCCGAATGCGAGTCCAGTGTGCTAACCACTGCGCCACCTCGCTCGGTCCCTCATGGAGTAATCATTTCATCATCCACTATATAAACTTCCACTTACTGCCATTTACTGCTCAGAATCTGGTATTTCCATCCACATCACTGATACTGACAAAAGGACAGCTCAATTAGCTGCAGGATGACCTGCTAACATATGACGAAGAACTGCCAGCCACTGCCCGTTTGGGGTCTACTTCTATGATTCCGCAGGCATCTGGTTGTGCGAGGTGTTGGGGTTCCACATTTCAACTCTGTGAGTTGCCAAGCTGCCATTCTTGGCAGTCACAATGGTGACTGACTGAAGATGAGGTCCGAGCAGATCTTCCATTGATGAAGAACTTATCTGTCTGACTGCAAGATGTTCAACTTGGGAGCAGGGCACCTGGTGTCATCACTAATTGGCATTGCAGTGTACTGGTTTACCAGCTGTACTCTGAGAGGCCCCTCGAGCTCTCCTCCACATTGCTGTTAGAACTTCTGCCTTTTCACTATCAAGACAACCATCAACAGGGCAAGCAGATTTCTGGGAGAAGCCAACACGCAACTACACTCAACAAGAGCACTGTGGCTTCAATGGACACCCACAGTCACATTAGGCTGTGCGGACATGCTGACCGCCACTCTGCTCTCCGCAAGAGCACAGAAGTGGCCACGGGCAACACCAGGGGCTATGACCACAAATTCCATGACAGGCACTGACACACCACTCAGCGTGTTTCTGCGAGGCAGGTGCAGCATGGCTGCTACCAGGCTGCACTAAAGAGCAGACTGAATTACTGTAAAGCTCTCAGCAATAAATGAATGTTAATTTAAAGCTGTCTAATTTACACCTTGGGCATGACACAGCTCCTCACCACCACATTGCTGTTAGAACTTCTGCCTTTTCACTACCAAGGCAACCATCAACAGGGCATGCAGATTTCTGGGGGAAGCCAACATGCAACTACACTCAACAAGAGCACTGTGGCTTCAATGAACACCCACCGTCCTGTCCTCATAGTGAGTTACATCCAGTGAACCCCTCCAGATCCATACCAATGAGGACTAATAGAGAATATTGAAGGCTAGTCTGAATGGTCGCTGGTTTGTTTTACTCATAGAAGAGAATCACAGAAATGCTGAACAATGTGCACTGGTAGAGACTTAAAGAGAGAGGATAAAAAAATCCTGCAAAAACTTATTTACAAAGTTCGGAGGACCAAAATTAAATGAGAAATTTAGCAATATGTTACAAACCCCTATATATTGTTCCTGAATAGGGGATGGAGCATTTTCAGTAGTTTTAGGGGCAACAGTCTGGGTGATTGATTGATCTGGTCCTGCAACATAAGCCAAAAAGGCCTTGCAGTGCTGGTAGAATGAGTGGCTGAAAGCAAGGAGAAACAACAGCTGTTATTTCTTGCAATGACATGCAATTCTACAGTATGAAGGCAGCCACTTGGGCAAAATATTCCAAAGGTTAAACAGTTCCTCATTTGAATCTCTGGGTGGGGATAACTCAGGAGGATGCTGTCATCAGGAAAACAAAATTAGCATTTTACACGTTGCATTGTGGGATGTAAGAACCCTTTATTGGATAGATAGGCTAGAGAATTTAAAAAGGGAAACAGATAGGTTGAAGTCAGTTGTAGTGGGAATTAATGAAGTGTGGGGGCGGGAAAAACAAGATTTCTGGTCAGGTGAGTACAAAACCAATAGGGGTAGGTCTAATAATGAATGTGGGCCAGCTTTTATAAGAACAAAACAGTGAATGCATCATTGCAGCTAGGACAGACACAAAGCCAATATCCTCCACAGCAGTAGAAGTCTATATGCCATCTAGCTCTGCAGGTGATGAAACGATTGAAAGAATGTATGATGAGATAAAAGAAATTATTCAGATAGATAGGGAAAAAATATTAGTTGTTGTGGAATTCAATATTAGGAAAAGGGTGAGAAGGAAAAATAGTAGGTGAACATGGACTGGGAGAAAGGAATGAAAGAGGAAGCCACCTGGTAGAGTTTTGCACAGAGGATAATTTAATCTTCACTATTTCTTGGTTTAAAAATCATGAAAGAAAATTTGCATGCATGGACGATACCTGGAGACACAGGAAGATTTGATACAAATTACATAAGGCTACAACAGTGATTTCACAACCAGATTCAAAACTGCAAAACATTTCCAGAGTCAGAGGGGGACTCTGGCCATAATTTATTAGAGAGGGAGGGGATGGAGGGGAGAAAAGGAGAGGAAGTTGGAGGTAAGAAGCGAGAAAAGAGAAAAAGGGAGATGGTTGGAAAAAGGTTGAGTGTGGGAAAGAGAGAGTGAGGAAGAGAGAAAGAGAGACAGAGATTTACAAAGGCCTCTCCTTTAGTCCTAAATCCAAGTTCAATCATTCTGGACTTGTAAAGAACTTCTTTCCTCTACTTGCTCTCTGTGGTGGAAGCACTTCTTTGCCACGCAGCATACTGACAACAGCCAACCAAAATCCACATAGAACCTTATTTATAACAGTTCCACCCTCCATCCAACTGTGATCCTCCTCCCTTTCCTCTGGTAACTATTCAGGAATTCCTTGCTTCTAACCTGGTCTCACCTTCCTTTCCTCAACCCTTCTCCAGCATGTCCAAGATCATTCCTATAGAACACACAGCAAACAGTTATCTGTAACCCGAAAACCAATCCAGATCTTATTATCATACCTGCAGACAAAGACTCCGCCATAGTGGTCATGAATCATAGTGCCTATGTGGCTGAGGGTCTCTGCCAACTTTCCAACATCTTGGCATACAAACATTATAACCATAATCCCATCCCAGAAGTTCAACAGAACCTTCTGAAGCTCCTCAAGGCCTTAGGTCCATCTCAAAACCTGACACCTGAATCCATTTCCCTCCAAACACCAGCAACTACCCCCACCTCACCCAAACCTACCTTTCAGCTACTCCTGAAACTCCATAAATCTAATCCATAGGTCTCCCTACTGGACACCCTGTTGTGGCTGGATGCAATGTTCCCACTTAACAAACTTTTGCCTTTGTTGACTAACTCCTCCAAACTCCAAAATTTGTAACCCTCCAGCCTACATTCAAGACACTGCTCACTATCTCCACCGCTTTTCCACAGTTCCTGTCCAGTTAACACAGCACTCCTTGGGGGCACTGTAGATGTAACATTCTTATATAACAACATCCCCCATGCCCATGGCCTTGCAGTTGTGGACACCACCTTTCCCAACATCATCCCAACACCAAACTGACCACCACTTTCCTAATCCTCCTAGCCAACCACATTCTGACTTGCAATTATTTCACTTTCAAAGTTCAGATCTATAAACAAATACATTGTACTGCCAAGGCATCATCCTATGCCAAGTTATTTATGTGTGATCTGGAGGATTCGAACACCTAAACCACTTTGTATAATTCATATTTATGATGACATTTTCATGATGTGGATTCATGGCAGGGACAACCTTTGCTCTTTCCTCCATAGCCTCAACAACTACTCCCAAATCCACTTCACCTGGTCCTCCTTCAACTCAATGAGCTGCCTTCCTAGATGTTGATCTCCACTTCTCAGATGGCTTCATAAATACATCTGTTCATATCAAGCATACAAACGACTAACAGTACCTCCACTTTGACAGCTGTTAGCCCTTTCACATCAGCCTCTTCCCTACAGCCTCACCACCTGAGGCTGCATCTGCAGTAGAAAGCAGGAACAGTCCAAGTATACCAATAATCCTACCAGAGCCTTTATTTACAGCCACTATCCTATCCAGCTCGTCCATATACAGATCCCTCATGCCGTTTCCTCCTCTGACACCAAAAAACCTGTTAATGAGCCACTGACAAGCACTGCTCTGATCATCCAATGTCAGCCTGGCCTTGGAAAGCTCAACCACGTCCTTGACTAGGGCTTCAATTACCTCTTGTCATGTCCTGGGATGAGGGATATCCTATCCCCATCACCCAAAGTTGTGTTCTGTCACCTACTCAACTTACAGAATGTCCTTGTACATCCCAATTCCAATTCTGCTCCCAACCCTGCAGCCCACGAGTCATTCCCTCCAGGTCAACTCTTCAACAAGACCTGTCCTGTACACCTATCCACCACCTCCTCCCGCAGTCCAGTCACAGGCATTTCCTACTGTATAAAAGGCAAGGCCAAATATCAAAGCAGCCATGTTACGTATCAGCTATGCAGCAATTAAACTGTACAGCATTGTATGGGGACATGACAAGTAGCCAACTGTCTACTCACATGAGTGGCCACTGACAAAGTGGCAAACCACAAACTTGGCCATCTAGTTGCCGAACATGTTGCACATGACTACAACCACTGCTTCACTACCCAAGTCATGTGGACATTCTCTTCCAGCACTAGTTTCTCTGAACTATTGCAGGTAGGAATTGTGTCTCCAGTATATCCTGCACTCTCGCAAAATGGCTCTGAGCACTATGCGACTTAATTTCTGAGGTCATCAGTCGCCTAGAACTTAGAACTAATTAAACCTAACTAACCTAAGGACATCACACACATCCATGCCGAGGCAGGATTCGAACCTGCGACCGTAGCGGTCACTCGGCTCCAGACTGTGGCACCTAGAACCGCACGGCCACTCCGGCCGACGCACTCTTGCAATTACTATGTCATAAAGCTCCAGTAAACTACTTCCCTCAGTCTCAGTTTACCTTTTCCCTTCTCTCTCGTCAATATCACTTCTTCCCAATCCAGATCATGTACTGCCTCCTCCCACCACTCTTCCCCTCTCCCCCTACCATGTGTCTCTTCCCCCTTCCTCTACTCCCAATCCTTCCCCTCCCCCTCTCTCCTCTCTCTTCCATCCTACTCCCTTTCTCTCTTCTCTCCCTCCTTCCCTCCTCATCTCCACCTCCCTCTCCTCATCTCCCCTCTTCTCCCCTATCTCTTATATGCTCAACCCCCTGAACTCCTTTTTTGTTGTGCTTTTATGAAAAGAGAGCTGTCTCACATCATCCCACTACTTCTTCCTCACCTTGTGCAACCTTACCTGCCCCTCCCCAACTCCATTTGCCCTGTGAGCTACTACCGATAATCAGCAGTCAATCTCACTGTGGCCACAGACGTGTACATTCTGGTTTCTGTGTGGTTATATGCATGAATGTGTGTGTGTACTTCAACTAAAGAAAGAGCAAGAACTTGGAAGCTAGTATCAAACACTGTTTTCTGTTGTGTGTTTATAAGGGTCACACATCAGTCAGCCATTGGTGAACAGTTGCCTTTATTTTATGTACAATGTCTGTCCAAAAATTCTTGAATATTCATAATTTCGTGCCTGTGGTGTGTTGGAGCAAAATGATGTTGGCATCCCTACACATGCCTGCGTGTAATGTGGAACTGCCAGAAGTTTCATTGTTATATGTCTGTTAGTTATTGTTCAGTGCTGTATTGAGTAGAACATTGTGTCACACAGTTTTCGAATTTCAAGATGGCAGAGTTAGAACAGCAATGCCTCTGGATTAAATTTTGCATGAAACTCAAGAAAAACTTCACAGAGACACACCAAATGATGCCGGATCCTACAGTGATGAGTGCTTAAGCTGTACTCAGTGTTACAAAAGGTTTACACGGTTTAAAAATGGTCCAATGGACGGTAATGATGACTCTCATTTGGGGTGTCCTTCAAGTCTACTGAGGACACTCAGGAATGTCAATGACTAACTGTCCAAGAGATGGCAGAAGAATGTAATGCTTCTGGTGGATCATGTCATGAAGTCCTCACACAGCATCTTGGAATGCATTGTGTTGTTGCCAAGTTCATCCTTTGGCTCAGGAGTCATGACCAGAAAGACCTTCGTGTCACAATCTGTGAAGAGCTTTTGGATCTCCAAATAAGAATAACATCTTCCTTAAGAGTATCATAACTTGTTGATGAAACATGAGACTACAGTTATTATGTTGAGACCAAGGTTCAATCTTCACAGTGGGTCGGGAAAGATTCTCCAAGACCAAGATTACGCAGATGGATGTAGCTGTAGATGAAAATGAGTAAAGAAGACTGTCAATAACGGGGGGAAAAAAATAAGGATCAGAATTGCATAACTTCTCAGCTTTTGGATTATTTCTTTCATTTCATTAACCAGGCTATGTGCATTACCTTTGCAGCTATAGAATAACAGCTGTATTATAAAATGTGTTATTGCGACAGCTATCTGAAACTGACAGGTAAATGAAACAACGAAAAGTCCAGGTTGGAAAATCAACAATTATGAAAAGGAATGATTGCTGCATACTGTATAAAGATGACATGCTGAGTTGCAGGCAGGCACAACAACACTGAGGTTTTGGCCAAAGCCTTCTTCAGAAAATAAAGGGAAAAACAAGATGTATTCGCACAAACAGACAAATCTCTCTCTCTCTCTCTCTCTCTCTCCCCCCCCCCCCCCCCTCCCCTCTCTCTCTTTCTCTCTCCCTCTCTCTTTCTCACATGCACACACGCTCAATGGCAATCTCCAGCCATTCTGGCCAGACTGCACTGTTGTGCTGAACAAAAGTGATGACTACAATGACTACCTGGCCTCTGCCAATTATATGACGACTCCACCTATGAACTCTGAAAGAGTGATCCCACCTCAGAAGTCCAACATAACCTCCAATCCCTGTTTAAAATCTTAGGCCCTTCCCAGAAACTCTCCCCTGAATACATTTCCCTCCTCACCCTCTTTGACACCCTGACACCCACCTTCTACATGCTCCCCAAAATGTGCAAACTCAACAATCCTGGATGCCCCATTGTAACTGGTTATTGTGAGCCCATTGAAAGAATTTCAGCCCTCATTGACATCCCTCATGCACATGGTCTTGCCACTACTGAACACTTCCCATTATCAACATTCCTCAGACTCCAATCCCGCAAACCCATTCCTCATACCCCTTAGTAACTTTATTGTAACACACTACTACTTCCCCTATGAAGGGAACATACAGAAACAAATCTGCAGCAGATCCCTGAGCACTACTGTGGCACCCCCCTATGCCATTCTGTTTATGGGCCATCTAGAGGAATCCTTCCTACCCTCCCAAACCTCTGGTCTGGTTCAGGTTCACTGATGATGTTTTTATGGCCATGACACCCTATCCTCATTCCTTCAAACCACAACTTCTCTCCCAGCCACTTCACCTGGTCCTCCTCAACCTAGTGTGCAACCTACCTGGATTTGACCTCCTCCTCTCTGATGGTTCCATCCACATCTCTGACCACATTAAACCCCCAAAACACCAGCAGTACCTGCATTTTAACAGCTTTCATCCCTTCCCGAGCAAAAAGTCCCTCCCATACAACCCTGCCACCTGGGGACAGTGTATTTGTTGTGACAAGAACTCCCTTGCCCAGTATGCTGAAGGTCTTATGAAGGTCTTCACAGATGGGCACTATCCCCCAGACCTAGTCCACCAATAGATTTCCTGTACCATATCCCCACACACTCCCAATCCTGCCACCAACTAGCTACAAAGAAGTACCCCCTTCGTCACCACCCCAGACTGGAACAACAGAACCACATCCTTCGTCCGGGTTTTGATTATCTATCATCATCCCTGTAATGAGAAACATCTAAACTACAATCCTTCCCACCCTCCTAAAGTGGTGTTCCATCCTACATTGCAACATCATATCACTAAAGCGATTGCAACAATAACAGAGGAAATGTTACAAAGAACTTTGCAAGAAATTGAATATAAACCCGATATTCTTCATGCTAAAAATGGTTCACAAGTAGAGATGTATTAATGATAAATAAATAAATTCTTTGAGGAGTTCTACAATGCGGTGCATTTTTCATTGTTGTATCTACTGTGTCAAAGACAACTACATTAGTCACCAGGCTATTATGATGGAATTTAACTGCCAACCAGTGAAAATTCAAAAATCCTAAAATGTACCTTATAAGCACTTTCTTTCAGAAATATTGAGGAGGAACAGTCAAATATTGCAAGTAGATCATGACTTAGCCAGAAGTAATCCTTAGCTTTACATGAAGAGCATGCATAACACTTTATACATTCACAAAAGAACATGTTCAAGCCAAACATTTTAAGGGTAGTTGTTTTCTACAGCAAGCTGCTTTCTTTACCAGCCATAGTTCACCACTACTTTTTTATAGTACAACAGTGAAAAATTCGAAGTTAGCTAAACATTTTCTTCCATCACCACACACACACACACACACACACACACACACACACACACACACACACACATCATACTATAAATAGATTTTACCTGATCCCATCCCCAGAACTGCATATTGGTAACACCCATGGTCCTCTGATATTCTT
Organism: Schistocerca piceifrons; assembly: GCF_021461385.2. Taxonomy (NCBI): domain Eukaryota; kingdom Metazoa; phylum Arthropoda; class Insecta; order Orthoptera; family Acrididae; genus Schistocerca; species Schistocerca piceifrons. The sequence continues at coordinate 929,713,661 of NC_060139.1, read as the reverse complement.
CCAGTGGTGGCTCTACAAGAATCACATCAAATTTGCTGTTCAGTTCCTTCATATCAAATGTCTGGAGATCTGTCTTCAGATACATTGGCGGAGATGCTGTCTTTGCTATCAAATCGTCCTGTAGATCAAATAAATTTATCAGATTTCAGATAATCATAATGATAAAACATACATCCTCAACTATCTTGCGAGAGATGTCAGAAATATACAGCAAAAATTGTACATCTCTAAGAAGCATGATTTTATAGTACAAGGCGATTCAAAATGAATGGGACAAAAAGGAAGTATTCCTGTGGCTACAGTAATGACTTTATTTCAGAAATACACATATAGACTAACAGATTAACTCCCACAGTATAGGTTGGCAACAAAGAAACAAACAACAGACAGCCGTAACTGTTGTGCAACGCTGGTGCTAGGATTCAAAATGGTCGCATCCATGACTGAAAAGGTGTGTTGTGTTGCGGAACATCCAACATCATCAATAATATGTGATCTGAGGCTTTCCCGGCATTAGGGTTGCCAACTTTCTGTGGAGGAAATAAGGATCGAGGAGAAAGCCTACATTTAAACAATTCAAATAGTGTCTTCTACAAAGAAATATATTTCAAATGTGCATACATGTTTTATTTTACATTATTGCTTGTATTTATTTACAGACTTCACTTCTTCTTGCAAAGGTTCATTTGATTTTACATATGCAAAGATTTCTCTACAGTCAAAATTAAAATTAACTGCTACTTGCACTTCTGCTTTTATAAGCTCGGTGGTACATTTGTGGCGCACCTCCGTCCATTTGTGGTTCATTAGGGAAAAAATTCTTTCTACCTCAGCATTTGAAACAGGAAAGCTTAATACAAACCCAGCTAGTTTCAGCAAATTGGGAACCTGAACATTTTTCGCTATCAAGGTACAGAAAACGTTAACCCACCTTCTGTTTGCAGTGCCTTCCATAGATATGCTTTGCTCCAAATATTCTTTACATCACAAAATTTCTTATACAAACAATCTTCATCTACATCATCTATCTGAAAAGACTCCATTATTCCTCCAAGATGCTTAAATTTTAGCTCAGAACTTAGACAAAGAGGTGTACAAGACTCATTTGATATTGGTAGTTGACATTCAAAGCTGAAATTCTTGACCACATATGTTTTCAATGACACATAAAAATCCATAAGATTATCTGCAATGCATTTTCTGGTTATGGAACAAGTTAACTTATTTAAAACTTTATAGTGCCACTTCCAAAATATCTGTCACTCATTCTTTGCTCAGTTTTACTGATCAAAGTCTTGACTGCCTCAAAAGTTTCCATTATAATAACATCAGAGCATCCTGGAAACTTATAACAATCTAAAAATAACTGTACCAAAATGGGGTACAATCATCAATATTTTTCATATAACTATTTCTAATGATTCTGTCAACTGCTTGTGTTAAAGAAAGCCACCTAATACATACATGTCAGAGAATTTCACTACATTCTACATCTACAAATTCAATAAAGGAGTTTCAAACTTCCCTTCACTTTGCAGAAATGGAGATGTGACCATATAATTTCAGGACCAAATTTTCAAGATCAACATCTAGAATATCACAGGCACGTTTCATCGCATTGTGCAAAATATGATTCGAACAGTTTGCCTTGAACATTTGTTTGTTATCGTCATTTAACAGTTCAAATACTGAACCATGCTTTCCAAAATTAATGTTGGCATTATCAGCACAAAAAGCACTACAGTTGTTTATATCACGATTGTGGAATTCCAATGAATGTTTTAACAAATTGTGAATAGACATTGCTGTTACACTTCTCTCTTCTGTAAAACCCAGAAGTTTATTTTGAATTCCAATTTCAGGATCAAAATATCTCAAAACAATCAGAAACATCCTCCTATTTTTAATTTTTTTGAAGCATCAATTGCTATAGAGAAAAATTTACTCGACTTCTTGGGATCGTTTAAAACTGTAACCATTTCTGAAACAGTTTCTGGAGCCAAAACTTCTTTCACTGTTGGTTAAGTTTTGGTGCATCCACAATACATTTTCTTTAACAATATGATGACTGAATGCATCCTTTGTGATTTGCAGTCCAAGCTATTATAACAAATTATGTTTCACTGTGTGATACACATATGTCAGGTCTGCTGCTGCAACAGTTCTGAGTAATCCATTTGTGGTTGAGATGCCCCTAGCAGGAAAGAAGCTGGAAATCTTGGAAGACTCCTTTATGTCTTTCTCGTTGTTTGTATGGCCTAATGATATTAAAGATATTTATTACTACATTAAATTCATATTTACATAATTTTAAATTGCACCAAACAAAGTAATACAAAACTGGCATAGTTTACCTGTAGTTTTTGCATGCTGAGAACAGCCAGTATTGCCTCCATGAACATGAATGGTAAACACACATTTTTAGTTCTCTTCCTTGTGGGTGATTTCATGCTATCTTCTTCACAACTCATCTTAAATCAAGAAATCACAAACTCCAAATCTGACCACAACAATATCAGGTGCTCTACTAATGTGTTTTGAGCTTCCACAAAAGCAGCTAAGTGCACAATTGAAGTGACCAGTTAAATACTTTGTGCCTTGGTGGCATTGAAATTGATATCACTATTAGCACTGACGAGTTAAATAGCTTTCAAAAAGTGTGTATTGGTTATCAAAATAAATGCAATATTAGAAGCAGATATAAGTGGCAAAGTTGATGACAACACTGACGACAATGCAGACAACACCAGCTAATAGTGTGCTGCACAGTTGGCAATGAACATCGGTAAATTGCTATGACATGAAATCCCCTAACAGCTACGGAGAGCCACCAATCAGAAACTAAGGAGTCCATGTGCCAAGTTACAGTTCCCCATAAGTGTATGGCCAGACGAGCGTTTATTTTATGCTCAGCACCGCCAGTGCTGGTCACACTGGTGCCTCTCTCTCGAAGGGTGAATCCCCTCGGCCGTGCCCACATGAGCATTTCTTTCACACATATTTGTACGGCAAGTAAAAAAAAAAAAAAAAAAAAAAAGATCATTATTTGTTTTAGTACTGCTTCGGTGCTTGCTGCGGCAACTTTTACTGCACACAGTTAGTATTACCTGTGAGTGTGTCAGGCGAAATATAGTTTTGAACTACTATTACAAAAGATAGATAAATATTGAATAAATTCGAAATAATATGGGACATGGGAACTGACAAAAAAAGTAGGCAGAATATGGGATTTCCTGGGAAATACGGGATAGTTGGCAACCCTGCCCAGCGTGTATGCCGTTTGAAGGGTTCTTGGGTGTCCAGTCGGATATAATCGTCAGCTGCACACAATATTTTGGCAAATAACCATTCCGCCACCATCAGGTGGTGCTGATACAATGCAATGCATCAGCACCACCTGATGATTGTGGCACAGTTATTCGCCAAAATATCATGGCATTCGATGATTGTGTCCGGCTGGACACCCGAGAATCCTTCAAACATCATCAATAATTATTGTTCAGACATTTTCAGACCAAATTTGGTAAAGTGACACCACAACATCACCCAATTCCACAGGACTTACAGCAGCTACGGCACCAAATAGTCACTGTGGTCAACTTCATTCAATGGGCTGCAGTGGAACAGTTATGGCAGAAAATGCGGAAGCAGAAAGATGCCTGCCATGTCACACAGGGAGTACACATCAGATTTCCACAGCAATAGCGGAAGTTAACCTTTCTGTCTATATGTGTATTTCTCAAATGAAGTCATTACTGTAGATAAAGGACTAGTTTCTTTTTGTCTAATTCATGTTGAATCACCCTGTACACAGAGCAACATAGTTTCTACACTCAACGATTTAACTCTGCAGACAACTTCCCCTTGTACAAAATATGTGTTAATTGAGTTGTCAATAAATGTACTTCACTGATATCCTAAGAAGAATATATCAGAATTTACAATTAGAACCACTTAATTATAGAAACTTGTTTGTTTACTTGAAGACTGGTTTTCGTTATATGTTAGGAAAGTGCTGCAGTAATCGTTTCGATAGGTGTATGTACAGTAACAATGTTGTAAACATGCCAAAGTGAGCCTAGTGCATCAAAAACCCAATGAAGACTGGGCTGTAGAGTGAAAGATAAAATTAACACAAAGTAACAGATCATTACATAACTTCAGTAAAAAAGAATCAGAATGTAACATGAGAGAGAGGGCAGAAATGAAGTGGGACAATCTACAAACTGGTTTATCAGCGAGATGATAAGTCTGCCTATAATTTACATGCACACATGGAAATAATTAGACACAGCTCCTTATTTGAAATCCTTGAATATAACTGAAAATAGAAACCAGTCCATGATATACTCATTCAAAATTGATGTAGTCTCACTTATTTCAAATTTCTTACACACGGACAGCAACAACAAGTAAAATATGGCACTCTTCAAACCTGTAGTTCATTGTTCTGTGATATGAGAAGATACAAAAGAAAGGAAATATGGCAGGCAATATGAAAGAAACAATGAATTATTTGCATCTCTGATTTAAAGTTCTGAAAATTAATAATGTGCTAAAAAAATAAAAGAGAAAAGAGTTAACTAACTAATCATAGAGCAGATTCACAAAGGAGATGTGTGACTCCAGCAAAAGAAATATAAGAGCAGTGGGAAAATGAAGTGACATTACAACTCCATAAGAAAAGTTACAATTCTAATGGAATAAGATAAAAATATATAGCAACAGCAGTTATACAGAGATGTCCTCATATTTAAAATGTTTTTTCTTTTCATACACTACTTCACTGTTAGATAACTTTGGTGAATTTTTCTTTTTCTCTGACCTATTATATCTCGAAATAAAAGTTTTTTAAAGAATATTCATTACACACTTTTGACAATATGGATCAAGTGAGACTGGAGTCTGTGCAACATAAGAACTGGCTCATTCTTTTTTGCAAGTGTTATCATCCTCTGTTCATACTCTACCAGTCCATATCTTTATAATGAGTCCATCAGGTGGCACTATCTCAATATAATTACTCGATCTGGCACATCTGGGTAAACCACATGGCATATCTAATAGCAGAGCATTTTGTGTGGCCCAGTATAAACAAAGATCGTAAAATATGGACATGGACATGGGAATGTTTGGCCTGCCAAAGGAATAAAGTGGGACATCACATCCATCCCTCTTTGAAGACACTTCTAGGTAGTTGTGGAAGATTTGCATATGTACATGTAGATTTGGTGGGGCTGCTACCACCATCAGAAACAGTCTGCTACTTGTTTACAATTGTTGATCAATTTACGCATTGGGCAGAGACAATGGCAAAGACCTTTTTGAGCACCCAGGTAGCATGTTTTGATTGCCCAATACATAAAGCAAATTATTGAGAGGTAGACAATTTGAGTCAATTCTATTCCAACAGTTACTGAAGCAGTATGGGATGAAGTACCATAAAATGACCAGCTACCACCCACAAAACATGGAATGGTGGAAAAATGGCAAAGGAATTCAATGCCTCAGTTATAATGTGACATGAGGACAAATGGACACACACCCTACTATTGGTTTTACTGGACATACATACTGCTTACAGGTCTGATGGTGGCATGTCTAATGTGGAAAGGGTATACAGCAAGAATATTTGCATCCAGCCAATTTCATTGAAGGTGTGATGTCCACCACAACAGGGACTGACACAACGGCAATGTTTATTGCTCAGTTACAACAGGTGTCTCAACTGGACACATTTCCTGAAACCAGACATAGAACCCGACCAACTTTTGTCCACATGGATTTAGAACATGTACCCATGTTCAGCCATGCTGCCTCTATAGCCATTCACAATTATAAAAGTGTTGCCAGTGGAAGATTTTGTGCACAAACTGACCTCTCAGTTATGTCCCACAAATGTTTGATGGGGTTCACATCATTCACTCAAACTGTCCAGAATGTTTTCCAAATCAGTCATGAACAACTAGGGCCTGGTGACTGCACGCATAGGCAGCCATAAAAATTAAATCTCCTTTTGAGAACATGAAGTCCATGAATGGCTGCAAATGGCCTCCAAGTAGCCGAACATAATCATTTCCAATCAATGATTGGTTCAGTTGGACCAGAGGATCCAGTTCATTCCATGCAAAAACAGCCCACACCATTAAGGAGCCATCAACAGTCACACAGTGCCTTGTTGACAACTTGGGTCCATGGCTTTGTCGGGTCTGCACCACATTTAAACCTTAGCATCAGCTCTTACCAACTGAAATCAGGACTCATCTGACCAGGCTATGGTCTTCCAGTCATCCAGGGTCCAACCGATATGGTCACGAGCCCAGGAGAGGCGCCGCAAGCAGTGTCGTGCTGCTAGCAAAGGCACTCACTTCAGTAGTCTGCTGCCATAGACCATTAATGCCAAAAGTCACCACACTGTTGTAACAGATATGTTCATCATACGTGCCACATTGATTTCTGCAGTTATTTCACACAGTGTCGCTTGTCTTTTAGCACTAACAACTCTATGCAAATGACCTCAGTCATTGAGTGAAGGCCACTGGCAACTGCACTGTCTGTGGTGAGAGGTAATGTCTGAAATTTGATTTTCTCAACACATTCTTGACACTGTGGATCTCTGAATATTGAATTTCCTTATGATTTCCAAAAAGGAATGCCCCATGCATCTAGCTCCAACTACCATTCCACATTCAAAGTCTGTTAATTCATGTAGTGCAGCCAAAATCATGCAGGAAACATTTTCGTATGAATAACAAATGACAGCTCTGCCACTGCTCTGCCCTTTTGTATCTTGTGTATGCAAAACTACCACCATTTGTATATGTGCATGCTATCCCATGACTTTTGTCAACTCATTGCATGCTATTATGGAAAACCCATATGAGAGTGAAGTTAACATACATCCTATCTGATGATTTTCAAGCCCCCCCAAGCAATAACACAAGCACCAATTGCTCCAGAAGAACTAACACCAAGCCTACTTCCACTGATCCTCAACAAACAACTATACAAGAGCAAACACTAGAAAGGGAACTTGAGCAGGACACCAAGTGTGCTTTAAGTATCCATATCATCCCCGGCACTCCATACTTTAGGTAGTGAGACTGTGTGGTGGATACAGTTAATTGGTGTGGCAGCACTGAAAGTAGAGAGGTGCCAATGCAGCAAAGTGCATTTGTGTTTCTGACAGCACTGATTGTTTACTCTTAATTTTCATTTTTTTCTAAATGTAAATTCTTTTATTTGGATTCTTGTTTTTTCATCATAGTGATGAACACTAATAATTAATAAAGTAATTTAGCATACTGCAAGGATTTTTTTGTGTGTATTGTCTGCAGCATTTAAATAGTAGCTTAGCTTCAAAGTTATTAAAAATATATCATTTCTATCAGTAGATTAGTTCAAACATTTTACATTTCCTAAAGCAGGAGTGGTAAATTACATCAAGCAGGCTTTTGGACTATTGTCAAATTGTGGAATGTACATGTTTCTACAATTTCGTAATCTAATCTAGATTAGAAGTCTAACTAGCAGTCATCAACGGTATCAAGGTTGTTCTAATGCACTTCCCTAAATGTTTTTATTTAAATGAACAAATGTTTTTTTTTTTACAATTGTTTTCTATTACTGCACAACATTCTAATGAAGATAAACTAAATAAGAAATAAAAAATGTGACTAATGCTTTGATGTAGTGGAAGTTGTCTTCAAAGTCTGTCACACAATGACAAATGATAGTTTCAATAAAGCATAAAGCAATAGAAAAGAGAACAGAGTATTTATAGACTGTGAATTTATCAATAAATGCATCTCTGATATGAATTTTTTCCACACTGGAAAGCATTTTTCTGGAAATTGTCGGACAATATATAATTCCCAATAGTTGTTTGTCATTCCAGGTTTACCAGCGGAACAGTATTCTTAAGCGTCAGTCATTTGTTCATTATTAGTTTGCATCAACACATTTTATCAATCTAATCAAGTATGCCTGGTATGAAACAAAATAGAATAATGGCCAAGATGAATTCTTACTCCATACCAGTTCTGTCTGAATAAAACAGTAATTACAGCGAAGTGCCTGAATGCATTATTTTTTTTTTGTCTGGTGCCTGATGCAAGGAAACAGTTTGTTTTTAATATGACAAATGTACACAACAAATGTTCTGTGGTTAAGGTCAGGAAGAGTTGCTAGGTAACTGTGGGAAGAGACAGTTCTGTTTTTGTGGGAAAAAAAAACACTTTCTCCAATTTTTTCTAATCTCCTCCCGTGTTTGGATCTTGCTTTTCTTGTTCACATCATGGACCATTTAAATAAGCTATATTAGACTCTGCAAGGTAGAAACATTCTTATCCTTGAATTATATTACACTGTAGAAGCACTTATCAGGAAATTTGATCTCTTTTCGAAACAAATCAAGGAAAGAAAATCTCAGCTTTCTATTCCCAAAATCAATAACACTTGCTGCCTATGAAGTAGCAAAGTGCACAAAAAGTTGACTAATTTACAAACTGATTTTTTATAAAAATTTCAGAGAATTTGAAAGAGAGTTCAAAGTGTTATCATGTCCATTTGCCACAAACACGGGATGAGTGCCAGACACTCTGCAACTTGACTTAATCAATTTACAGGGCAATAATGTCTTGAAGGACTCTTAATTAAAAAAACACTATTTGCTTCTCCAAACTGCGGCGTATGGACACAGTTTCAAACAGATTTTCTTGATTATAGAACAGAGGAAGTATGACCTGTGTATGAGATGCAAGCACATAGCTGCTAGTGGAACCAGATTTTTACAAGCTAGTGAGCAAACTCCGAACTCCACCATACATACTAAATCCAGTAGGTGAACATCATTATTTATAATATAATCTGCTTTCAGCTTTGTTTATTCTGCTTTCACTTAATGTGGCATTTTGGTACAGTACCAACATGTGCATATGAAGTGAGATGTGGTGGGAGGGGGGGGGGGGGGGGGGGCGAGGAGGAGGAGGAGAGAAGAGTAAGCTACCAGCCCCTTTTCCAAATAATCAGCTACCTTTCCACAGAAATTGAACTACTGATCTTTTCCGAGCATATTTAATAACAAACATGTTGTCAACCTCAGCTGCTTTCTGTTTCCCAACCCCCATGGTTCCCCTAGATCCAGCTGCTAGCATGGAAGCCATCTGGCATCTGCTGCCCCTCTGTAGCACAGGTCCTGGGTATGGCTTGGCTACAAATCCACCTCAAAGCTACGAATTCTGAAACGGTCCCATAAAAAGAAAAGTTTGCCAACCCTTTTCCAGAAAGTATCAGATGGTCAAGAATTACACTTACTTTCAACTTGATGAGCTCTCTCAGCTTGGGATATTCTTCAAACCTATCAGCCAGTCCTACATCTCTGATGAAGTTCTGTGGCCTCTGACCTGTGTCCACAAAATGCTGGCAGTAATCATTATGTGGATTAGATGACTGAGTACCCTGAAATCAAATGTTTGTGTGATACATTAAAGACATCAGAGGTAAACTTATTACAGTTAATAATGAAGAAACAATACAATAAACCATGAATCATACTGGTCATAGAAGTATTTCTATAACCTAAAAATATTATATACTCTTCTTGTTTCAGTGTCATACAAAAGAGAAAATAGTATCAGCAATGTTTGAGGCTTGGCGGATACAGTTGCAGATCTATAAATTAATTCAACACAGTAATTATAACTAAAGTTCCAGTTTCAGTATGCTGTAAAAATGAACCACTGCTCAGAATGACATCAAATTTGAACATAATGTTATTAAGGAAAGAGGAAAAGTTATGGATGGAAAAAAATTAACAAAACTTTACAACTAGATGGTGCTGTAAGTGCCAGAATATGTAAAAGGAAAGATGTGGGGTACATGGCTATTTCTCAGTTTGCGTCCAAGATGTTTGGCATGACTGTCTCAGTGCAGGTTTATGCACTACTGGTAAAGCTCTTTTACAAGACTGGTGGCTGTGCACCAGTAGCTCTGCAGAAATCCCAGGCACTCAAGGGTATGAAAAAAGGCACTGGTCTGAAGCCCGACAAGGGTCTGGAGAAACTAATCATGAAATTCGAAAAGACAGAGTCTTTTGAAATGCAATACAGCAGAGGGACAGAGGGAGGAAAACAACTGATCTGACATCAGCAGAAGAAGTGGCCACAGTGTGGCAGGAGGGGTTGAATGGTAGTGTGCAAACATGCAGTGCACGGGGAATTACCCGACCTTTGGACATGCCTGAGAGCGTGATGCATAAAATTCTACAAAACATCCTGCACTGCTATCCATACAAAGTTACCCATTTTTAGGAGTTGCTTCATGCTGATCTGCCAGTAAGACGAACACCTGCTCTTGAATTTCTTGCTTGCATGAAAGTGGACAGCGAATGGGATGTAACATCCTGTGCACAGACAAAGCCCATTTCCATCTCCAAGGACTTGTCAATGCACTGAATTGCATAATATGGGCAACAGAAAATCTACTCACATGTCAACTAGTACCACTTCATTCTGCAAAGGTAACTGTGTGGTGTGGGTTGATGGCATCGTTAACTGTAAAGCCATATTTTTATGAGGACTTGGGTCCTGTGGTCTTGTTACTTGTGCCGTCACTGGTAAACGCTATTAGTCTCTTGCACACAAACATCATTCCAACCCTACAACAGTATAGATGTGTGGGTAGGATCATTTTTATGCAAGAGGTGATCCTCTGCACACTGCACAGCCAATGCTGCAGAGCCATTTTCGAAATGCTAGAATTATCAGTCATCAGTTCCCTACAGCCCGTCCATCCAGATCACCTGATCTTAATCTTTGTGTCTTATAGTTGTGGGGTTATAGGAAAGATACTGTGTTCAGTGCTTCAGTTACAAACTTAGCTGCAATGAAGACATGCATTGACAATGCATTCTGAATGTGAGCCCTGAGACACTCCTATCTGTTGTGGAACAAACCGTTTCTTGATTTCAACTTTTGGCACAAAATAGTAGGCAGCATATTGAACATGTCTTGCACCCATCTCACGGCAATTAATAATTGATTGCATTGTTGCTTTTTACATGGTTTTTGTCTTCAGTACAATTAAGAACCAATTCTTCCCATCCGATGTGGTATGACCTTACCACAGTGGAGAGGTTTCTCTTACTAACAGTGCCATAACTGATGAAAGTCTAACTTGCACAGTCATGCTCCTTGCACAGTACAGTTGGTTCACACCACTGCCACCGTCTTGTGATTCATATGTCATTTGGAGCCAAACCCAATTACATTAAGATATTTACAGTGTTATCTAGTGGAAAAATTATCATCAATTTTTTCCCTGTGACATTTCCCACTTCTTCAATAATATTCTGTTCACTTTTGACATCATTCTAAACAGCTGTTCTTTTTTTACAGTGTTTTGAAACTGGAATTTTAATTAAAAACAAAGCATGCCATAAAAAATCTGCATATAGTATTGACAATAACATATCACTACACTGGTTAATACTATTTACACTTACATCTTCTAAATGTGAGTCTAGCACATTAGCAGGAAGTTGCTACAATGAAAAAAGTCACTGCTTCCTCAATTATATCAAATAGTTGCTACTAATCTAGTATCATAATAATTACATAAATACATTTTTAATGATCTGCAGCTGTACCAACAGAGGCCTGTGTACAATGAACCACTATTTTTTATCATGCAGATTCACAACGGACATTGCTACTAGCCATGCAGTTAACAAGATTTCTCAATCCTTGAATGTGGATAATGTGAAGAATTGAATAATAAGGTATGTTTTTAATTTTGTTTTGAATTAGCATAGTTTCTAAATTTCTTAGTTTTTGATAGATAAGCACTTGTTGAAGACCTTTACACCAGAGTGCTTAATTCCAGTCTGAAGCCTACACAAAAGGGGAAAAGCCTAAGAATTTATTTATTTATTTATTTTTTGTGTCTTGTGTTATGGTGGTGCAAAACACAATTTGGATGAAATTGATTTTTATTGTTAACAACAAATCCAAGTGGGATGTTAGCGTAAGGATTCTAAAGAGGCTGCTGTAAGCTATGCAATGTCTACTTCACACAGTATTCTTACCCTCACTAATGCTGTATTTAGTTACTAGTATCTATGGAGAAATTACAATGAAACTGTTAATTTTATTAATTTGTGTTTCACTTTTACAAGTATGCTGCACAGGCCATAACCCTGAGTACAATACTGTTTGGATAATAAATTCTTGCAAAGCAGTTATTTCACAATGTAAAAAGCTACAGCTACACCATTCCTTCATTGATGTTTATGACTATAGGGCAGGTGCTTAGCTATGGCCTTGCTAAAGGAATCATCCCGACATTTGCCAGGAATGATTTACAAAAATCATGGAAAACCTACATCAGATCGGTGGGACAGAGCAAACTCCATCCAGAATATGAAGTCAGTTCCTTAGCAACTGTACTTTCTCATTCAACTGGTCCCAGCTTACAAAGTTCTCTTGATCATATGCAATTTGCACCAAGTATAATAAAAATATACTTTTCAGTGCACCACGGCAAACACGATGGACACCTGCTGATGGCTCCAGGACCACAAACATGCATGTCTCCATGTTGTCCCTTCAGCCAGCAAATATTACAATTTTGAATCATCCTTTAAAACTTTGGAAGTTCATCTATATAGGTTAAGAGAAAGGATCTGGCAAAATCATAGTATACACCAACATGATATTTTTTTCTTGCTCAGCACTATCAGGATTATCTGTGAGGTTTCATACGGTTTTCCTTGTGCAGAATCCATTATGGAAGCAACATCGAGAGTCAAGTAACAAGTTATGTTAGAGAAACGAGTCATTTTTCCATTAGAGATGGCTTTATCAAAAACTTTTGAAAAGAATGGAATGAGTGAACTGATCCATAATTAGATTTTGTTTACTTATCTCCAGTTTCTACATGGTCATTACTATAGTATATCTAAATCTGTGAGTAAATATCCTCATACCCAGCAAGCAATTGTGAATAACGAATATCAAAATGTTGTCAGATTTTTAAAAACAAATTAATATGGTACCTGATTTTGTCTTGCACATACAGTTCAAGGGAATACCTGAATTCCAAATCATGGTACCACAGAAAATTTTCATAATATTTGTCTTTACATAATAATGTTTCCTGCTGCCATTTTGTTGGATTTTTTCCTCCTATATACACCAGTAGCTGCACTTGACCCTGATGGAGGAAGAAAACTTTGTGGAGTGAAAGTGGGATAGACTGGTGTTACATATCTCTCACTTTGTTGTTTCAAGCTTATCATAACTTATACATAAAATTCAGCGGTGTTAGCAACAACTTATGGTGTGTATGGGCACGATCAGGAGAGTGGTGAAGATTGATGATTCTATCAGCATTTCATTGATACATGCATAAATGGAAACTACAAGTAAACAACATTAAAGTGCATCAAGTGAGGTGACTGCAGTGGTAATAGTGCTGGATTTTATTCCTATCGACCATTCTGATTAGGTTTTCTGTGGCACCCCTGATCAATGAATGTGCACTTTACCTTCTTGCTTTATATGTATGTTATGTTATGTAATGTACCCGACATGTTTGGTACTACTGCAGAAATGCTCCAATGATAAAAAAGGAATGAAATGTACTCCTATCAATTCAGCACAAAATTTTACACTGGTACAGATACAATTTAGTGGGCATACTTACTGCTTTTTAGCTGCTAATGAATTTTGTAAGCCTCTTAAATACTGCATTTTTTTAAACTAATTTTTGTTGCTGGTGTGTGCACTGCTAATCCTTTTGTATTTGGTTTTTTACCCTCCGGCTAGTGTTTGCTGCCACTGTGAGGAAGTCTCCTCATTGAAGCTCATGGGCAATGATTTCAATGTGTCATCAGTTTCTGCCACGCCTATTTTCTAGGAAGTTACTTTCATTCATATGGCTACTTTCATTTGCTTCTTGTATAATAAAGATCTAAAACGTTTTTACATTTTTCTTGGAGTGTTTTATTTCTTGTGCATGAGTTTAACTTTTATAATAACAGTCTGAAAGATTTAACAATACGGAGCACTGAATTTCAACTCTTGACAACAGCTTGGCATCTGAATCAAGTAAAGCTCTGCCTTCCCAGCAAAAATTACTTAATGTCAGCTGCTTTCCACTGCCTGCCTTTGCTTCTTGTTAATTTTACCCTGTGTTGATTTTTAGAACCACAGGAATATGTTTAAGAAAAAGTTAAATTCTGATTCTACATAATTTGCTTTCTAAATCTCTTTCCAGTACTATTCTTGTAATTTATCTCTAAGTACCACAATCAAAATATTGTTTATTTTTCTGTAATATAACACTTCTCTTCTATTACGAGGTGCGTTCAAGTTCTAAGGCCTCCGACTTTTTTTCTAATTAACTACTCACCCAAAATCGATGAAACTGGCGTTACTTCTCGACGTAATCGCCCTGCAGACGTACACATTTTTCACAATGCTGATGCCATGATTCCATGGCAGCGGCGAAGGCTTCTTTAGGAGTCTGTTTTGACCACTAAAAAATCGCTGAGGCAATAGCAGCACGGCTGGTGAATGTGCGGCCACGGAGAGTGTCTTTCATTGTTGGAAAAAGCCAAAAGTCACTAGGTGCCAGGTCAGGTGAGTAGGGAGCATGAGGAATCACTCCAAAGTTCTTATCACGAAGAAACTGTTACGTAACGTTAGCTTGACGCGCGGGTGCGTTGTCTTGGTAAAACAGCACATGCGCAGCCCTTCCCGGATGTTTTTGTTGCAGTGCAGGAAGGAATTTGTTCTTCAAAACATTTTCGTAGGATGCACCTGTTACCATAGTGCCCTTTGGAACGCAATGGGTAAGGATTACGTTCGCTGTCCCAGAACATGGACACCATCATTTTTTCGGCACTGGTGGTTACCCAAAATTTTTTTGGTGGCGGTGAATCTGTGTGCTTCCATTGAGCTGATTGGCGCTTTGTTTCTGGATTGAAAAATGGCATCCACGTCTCATCCATTGTCACAACTGATGAAAAGAAAGTTGCACGTCAACATTGCTTGGAAACATGCCGCACGGGCAGCCATGTGGTCGTCCGTCAGCATTCATGACACCCACCTGGAAGACACTTTTCGCATTTTCAGGTCATCATGCAGGATTGTGTGCACAGAACCCACAGAAATGCCAACTCTGGAGGCGATCTGTTCAACAGTCATTCGGCGATCCCCCAAAACAATTCTCTCCACTTTCTCGATCATGTCGTTAGACCGGCTTGTGCGAGCCCGAGGTTGTTTCGGTTTGTTGTCACACGATGTTCTGCCTTCATTAAACTGTCGCACCCACGAACGCACTTTCGACACATCCGTAACTCCATCACCACATGTCTCCTTCAACTGTTGATGAATTTCAATTGGTTTCATACCACACAAATTCAGAAAACGAGTGATTGCACGCTGTTGTTCAAGTAACGAAAACGTCGCCATTTTAATTATTTAAAACAGTTCTCATTCTCGCCGCTGGCGGTAAAATTCCATCTGCCATACAGTGCTGCCATCTCTGGGACGTACCGACAATGAACACGGCCTCATTTTAAAACAATGCGCATGTTTCTATCTCTTTCCAGTCCTGAGAAAAAAAATTGGAGGCCTTAGAACTTGAATGCACCTCGTATTTGAACCCAACTGGCCACCTTATTTTATTATTAACATCTAACTATCAAGGTGAGATAATCCTACCGACTATTATTTTATAAATCCTATTGATTATTATTTTATATCTAAATTACTAAAGGTGATTGTCAAAGCTGTTGCCCTATGTTTTTCAATACTAATTGGAAACCTGATTGTGAGAAGTAATCAAAAGTCGAATATCAGTAACCTGCACCACCCAACTTCTTTTTATTCTTTTCTTTTTTTTTTTCTTTTTTGGAACATATAAATGCAGGGTTGGCATCATTATTAATGGGTTTGGCACATATGCGACATCACTGCACTTGGCTTACAAATAATAGTTACTTTGTGTTTATATCTCAAAGAGTTCTCCACTAATTCCGACATTCTACTCTTATCATTACTGCCTAGAATAAACCTTCTTGGTCTTCTTAACCCTTTTCTTTCTAGCTTTAGTTTGCACATTTATTCATTCATTCACATTAATATGCTGTGTTAATTAAATCCCATCATCAAGAAGAGTTTACAGGGAAAGTTATACATTAACTACCACTTACTTCTGATAAATACTAACAACAAATTATGACTGTTGCTCATCTACTCTAGATTGTGCTTCCAGATTACTTTATACATGTATATTAAAAGACAGAGCAGTCACTTGTTACTTTGGAAAAAGAACCACACCCCTTCCTATTACACTATTCAACTGCAGTTTTCATTTAATACTTCACACAAAGCATTTATGTAACTACATGCAGACTACTACTGTGTATACTGACAAAGTCAAGATCTGTTTCATACTAACATTACAGTTATATATTTAAAAACAAAGATGATGTGACTTACCATACGAAAGCGCTGGCAGGTCGATAGAAACACAAACAGACACATACATACACACAAAATTCTAGCTTTCGCAACCAACGATTGCTTCGTCAGGAAAGAGGGAAGGAGAGGGAAAGACGAAAGAATGTGGGTTTTAAAGGAGAGGGTAAGGAGTCATTCCAATCCCGGGAGCGGAAAGACTTACCTTGGGGGGAAAAAAGGACGGGTATACACTCGCGCGCGCACACACACACACACACACACACACACACACACACACACACACACACACATATATCCATCCACACATATACAGGTGTGGATGGATATGTGTGTGTGTGTGTGCGCGCGTGCGCGAGTGTATACCCGTCCTTTTTTCCCCCCAAGGTAAGTCTTTCCGCTCCCGGGATTGGAATGACTCCTTACCCTCTCCTTTAAAACCCACATCCTTTCGTCTTTCCCTCTCCTTCCCTCTTTCCTGATGAAGGAACCGTTGGTTGCGAAAGCTAGAATTTTGTGTGTATGTATGTGACTGTTTGTGTTTCTATCGACCTGCCAGCGCTTTCGTATGGTAAGTCACATCATCTTTGTTTTCAAATATATTTTTCACGCGTGGAATGTTTCCCTATTATATTCATAACATTACAGTTATGCACAATTCATGTAACAGACCTTTGCACCAGAACATAAAACTCCATAACTCCATTCATAATCCTAGATAGGAAGGCACATTATTTTTTCTTTTAGTATTGTCATACTGAATTGCCGATTTCATCCTAAATTACATGTGTCGCTAACCAGAAATACTATTAGGGAGTATATGCATTCACTTCTAGGTGCAAGAATATCTAGATCCCTTGAGAGGCTTATGGAAAAGTCCAGTTGTCAACACACATTAAAACACATTAAAAACTTGTCACTGTAACTTTAGAGAACAATTCGGACAATACACAAAACCTTAAAAGTCATAACACATTTGTTTGATTGTCAGTTAAAATAGAGGACAAATGTGTCAACGAATGAGCTAATATTCTTATTGCGTACTTTTGTAGAATAAATACTTTTACGGCTTCAGCTGCATTGCCACAGAAGGTTATGCTATAGGACAGAGAGAGAGAGAGAGAGAGAGAGAGAGAGAGAGAGAGAGAGAGAGTTTATAGTGTACAGGCACTCAACAGAAGGGTTAGCAGTGCCTTGCAAAAATTAACAGGAATGACTGTGGTTAAAATGGCTAAACATTTCACAAATAATGAAGAGTAAACCTGCAGAACCGCACCCACAGTCACACTGATAAGCACACTACCTCACATTCGCTAAGATAACATGAAGTCCCTTAAAACTGCTAAAACTGTAATGAAACCACAAGTAAAGCAAGGAAAGAGCTAAAATAAATAAACAGGGAAATGTGACAGGCTGACCACTTACAAAAACATGGATGAGCCAACCATGCTGAAAACACATTAAAAACTTATAACTGTAACTTTAGAGGACAATTCGAACAATACACAAAGCCTCTGGTCTAGAAATGAAACATTGTCCTTTAAAATGCCGTGCACTGTGACCTGTACACAACAAACACCACACATTGGAGGCCCTTCTCCCCACAGGAGGAAGCCATGCGTCGTGCGATATGTCCTATGTAAAGCTATGTAAAGATGAGTGAGAAGGAACTCATTCCGCCTGTGTGGCTGGAAGAAGCTACGCCACGGCCAAATTGTGAACTTTACCAGATGCAGCTTACTGCCTGTCACTTCCAGCCACTCTTCTCATTGACACATGACTCTGTACCTTAACAGCGAAGTGATGGGATGTACAGGATGACACACTGAAACATCTGAGAATCATGACATGCATCCTTGACTGTTACATCTGCCCTTTCATTCACCATAATACCCACAAATCCTGGCACCCAACAGAAAGACACCTCCATCCCCAGCCTTTGTAGGTGGAGGAGGGCATCCTGAAATTCTGAACTTCTTTATCTGCTGGTTACAAGAGCTGCAGAGAGTGACAGGCACTCCGGGAGTTGGAACAGACGAATTCAACACTTGCAGCACATCTCATCTGCTCCAGTTCCTGTGCAAGACCACTTATAATTTCATGTCGAAGATAGTAAACTTTTGAGGCAACCAGATGTTGAGGACACAATAAGGAAAAACGACAGTGCAACCAAATGAGTCATTCTGTTTAGGCCCATCCATTAATACAGCCACAGAGATGTCATAAAATGACGCATCAAAAACACACACACACAAACACACACACACACACACACACACACACACACACACACACACACACACACACACACCACTCCTCTAACCACTTCACAGTTGCAACTGATGAGATGCTGTTGCCTTGCTGAAGGATAGCAGAAAACTGCAGAATTGTCCACAAATAAGGAGACTGTACAGGACTCCATACCACACATGTTATGCTGTTGATGGCTGTGACAAAGAGGGTAATACTTAAAATGCTTTTCTGGGGAAATCATCCTCTACTGAAAACTATTCAACAGCACATCAACTTGGTGCTGAAAGGAACACTTTGATACGAAGGAACAAATGACGATGGGAGATGGTCTTAGAAGACCCACTGGTTGAGCTGCCCTAGAATGTTGTGTCTTCAAGTAGTGACATATGCCTTACTGATGTCAAAGAATATACCTATACAGCGATGTTTATGTAGGAAAGCCTGCTGGATAGCCATCTCTTACAGGGTCAGTCTGTCTACAGTAGATAAATATTTCCTGAATCCAACTGAGAGCAACTAAGGGGATACTTCATCTCCAACAACCAGAACAGACGACTGTTAACCATTCTCTCCAAGGTCTTTCCTTAAAAGCTTGTTAAGGCAACGCTCTGACAACTACTGGGGCACATCCAGTCCTTTCCTGATCTGAGGAAAGGCATCAAAATTGCCACCCTCTTCCCTTCACAAGTTGGGAAAGTGGCCTGTCTGCCATATCAAATTAAAACATTGTAAGAGGACTATCTGTGACACTGATTTCAAGTTCTGCAGCATGCTATATCTGATTTGGTCTCTGGCAGTGGACGTAATCATCACAAAATCATCTGCCACTGTCTAGCCAATGTCTCCAGACTTTGTTTGGAGAAACCCCTGCTTCAGCACTGTTGCTATAGATAACTGACTCCATTTACCAGAAACCCTCCTGATGGCTTCCTATACTTTCATAGAACAAGCAGATTGGTGTAGGGAGCCTGGGAACATTTGCCATGACATTGTCTTGCTCTCATTGATTATTTGCCAATCCTTCACTCGCTTTATTTGAAAGGCTGCAAGGTTGTCCACCATTGGGGGGGGGGCGGGGGGGGGGGGGGGTAACTTACACCACTGCAGAGTCCACTCATCAGTCCACCAAGGTACAGGTTGCCTCCGAAGGTAACCTGAGGACTTTGGGATGAATAAATCAGCAACATGACGGATCACTCATGTGATGTGTTCCACCCATTCCTGAACACTGCCTCAGTGTTCAGACACAGCCAGCTGCCCGAACAGTGCCTATTTGCTCTGATGACCACCCATTTTGATGTCTTCCTTTCAGGGAGTGCTGCATCCAGTAGGTGAATCCTGAGAGGAAAGTGGTCACTGGAATGAAGGTCTTCAGTAACTTCCTACTAACCCAAATTTACATCTACATGGATACTCTGCAAATTACATTCAAGTGCCTGGCAGAGGGTTCATCGAACCACCTGTGATGGCTGGGAAGCAGAACGAGCGGTTGATGGCTGAAGACGACACACAAGCAGTGTTGAAATGAGTAGGATTGCCTGTGTTTAGGATGCACAGCTTATATGAAATCATGAGGCTCTCTAAAACTTGACCCCTAGGGCAAGTAATGTGGGAGCCACATAATACATTATGGGCACTGAAGTCTACCAGTAGGAGAAATGACCGGGGGTGTTGCTCTAATAGACCCTTGACAGCCTTGCAATTATTGCTGCCTGTGGTGGTAAATACAGAGGGCAAATAGTAATCCAGTGACCCAATGAACTATTAACGGTAATAGCCTGCAGGTCAGAAATCAGGGATAGAGCAGGGGAGTGGTGAGTGTTATTGATGACAGCAACCTTTCCTAGGCTCTCCCCCCCCCCCCCCCCAGATCATCCTTGTGACAGAGTGTATAGCCCCATAGCACAGGAGCATCAGCAATTTAAATGTGTTTCTTGCAAATACAAGCACAGGGGCGTTCAGTTCCTCCACATGCGTCCTGCACCCACTCATGTGCCACTGTAGTATGGGAGTCATTTATCACATTAGTTGGTCTTTCACCCTGTCTCTTCACAAGGATGGGAAGCCTGCAATGAATGGAGACACAGTCTTAGAGCAAGAGGTTACTGCAGGTAGACTTCAGATTCCGTAGGCTCTGAAGACGAATCTTGAGAAGCGCCAGACAGAATGATGTTGACATGGTCTGACAGTTTACTACCTTTCTTTGCCTGTGGCTGGAGCCTCCCATTTAGTTTTTTAGGCAGGGAAGGCTTTACAGCAATGACCATTGCAGTGGCAGTTGCGGTGCCACACTGTTTACCAGACTCTCGCTTTGGTGGTGCTGGGAGCTGTGCAATGTTGTCAGCTGTGACTTTCTCGAAGGAGGAGATGGGGGGCTGGGGGCGAGAGTGCTTACATTAGCAATATCCACTGTGTAGCAACATCAGATTTTGGAATAGGATTTTTGAGACAGTGACAAGAAGTTGTGAATATGGTAGGCTTCATGACTTTATAGATTTTTTTGACCCCGCCGTGTGGGATATGTTTCATTGTTTTCAGCTCCTGTACCTTCCTTTCCTCATAGACGCTGCAGTCCTTACTCCAGACAGTGTGAGCCCCAAAGCAATTAACACCCTTCAAAGCAGATGGACAGACAACCGACTCCTTCGTAGGTGGTCCTACCATATTTTCCCCATGGTGGCTTCTCACTTGCACCTGAGAGTAGTGTGCCCAAAGGGCTGGAAATTAAAACAGCATACTGTGTTGGGGACATAATGCTGCACATTTAAGTGAAAGAAACTTGCTGTGACATATTCTGGAAGCTTTATGCTACTGAAAGCAAGGACAAATGACAGTGAGTTGACTAGATTGCTATCCACCCTTTGCATTATGTACTGCATGTCCACAATGTGTCAATCAGATTTCAGTTCCTCTTTGCAAATATCTACAAGATACCTGAATGACAAAACACTTTTGCTATAGTTCAAGGTGTTGTGTAGTTCTGTTTCAATGACATATTCCCCAAAGCATCTAGTTTCTTGGAGATTCATTGCTGGTTGTGAACTAGAAGTTCCGACCACAGGTGTCCCATTGCGCAACTGCTTGGCAGATTTTAAATTGCCAACAACGCTCTCTAAGCCCTTTTGGATGTAGAAAGGTGAAACTTTCTCAAAGCTACCCTCTTTACTTTTGACTGTTTAAAACACTTTCTGACCAGCAGCATGCATTATGTTACTAAAAACTGAAGCATTCTGAATAATTCCGGAATCAGGAGAACTGGCCACACAAGCCTTCTTGTTACGGAGGGTGTTGATACCCACCAGTAGAACCACCCATTCCACTGGGTGGTATTATGTTTAAGTTTGAGGGGCCCATCTAGGTCCCACAAGCACCTAGAGAACTAAGAGTGCACACAGGCAGAGTCCCACTTGCCTGAGTAAACCTCATACAGCTGAGGTGTGGCAGTTTCCACAGGGGCTCCCCACTAACGACTGCTCCACCTCAAAAGCCATGGATCCCATCAGCACTTTGTTTTTATACAGACTTTCAGCATCCTCATGAACTGGATGGCTAAGCCAAGATTCCCAGTATCTGACAAACACAATATTTCACCTCTAGGCTGTACAGTGGTCACCGAAGTACACCCAGAGTTTCAATTACAGAGATTTGTCAGTGGTTATCAATCCCCAGCTCAGGAAACCCATGTTCACCAAGCCCATACCCAGCAAATGAATGCTGTGCTCCCTGAAGTATTCGTCATTTAGCTTGACCCAGGAGGGTATGTGACTTATCGAATGCTACAGACATGGCAAGTGCTACTGCTTGCTACAGGATGGTGCTGAGTAAATGTATACTTCAGACAAAATAAGAGAGATTTTTAAGTGCAATACAGATAGAACCAAACTTTTAGCTTAAGTTAGACACATGCTGAATGGAAAAACTGGTAGAAGCCAACACTTGGAAAGACCAGTTTGGTTTCTGGAGAAATGTAGGAATATGTAAAGCAATACTGGCCCTATGACTTATCTTAAAAGTCAGGTTAACAAAAAGCAAACCTAAATCTATAGCATTTTTAGATTTAGAGAAAACTTGATAATGTCGACTGGAATATATGATATGAAATTCTGAAGGTAGCAGGAGTAAAATACAGGGAGCAAAGGTTATTTACAACTTGTACAGAAAATAAACTGCAGTTATAGCATCAAGGACATGAAAGGGAAGAAGTGATTGCGAAGGGAGTGAGATAGGGCTATAGCTTATCCTCAATGTTATTAAGTCTGTACATTAAGCAAGCATTATGGGAAACCAAAGAAAAATTTGGAGTTCAGAGAGAAGAAAGAAAAGCCTACGATTTGCTAATGAAATTGCAATTCTATCAGTTACAGCAAAAGACTTGGAAGAGCAGTTAAAGTACCTTGAAGTTATAAGATGAGCATCAATAATAGTAAAATGAGGGTAATGGAATGTAGCTGAATTAAATCAGGCAATAATGAAGTAATTAGATTAGGAAATGACATATTAAAAGTAGTAGATGAGTTTTGCTACTTCAACAGCAAAATACCGGATGATGGCTGAGGTAAAGAGGTCTTACAATGCCAACTAGTTTAGCAAGGAAAGCACTTCTTGAAAGCAGAATTTGTTAAAATCAAATATAAATTAATATACATTTTCGGAAGTCTTTTCTAGAGGTATTTGTCTGGAGTTTAGCTTTTTACAGAAATTAAACATGGATGATAAGCACTTCAGACAAGAAGAGAAAAGAAACTTATGACATAGTGCTATAGAAGAAGCTGAAGATTAGATGGGTAGATCTCATAACTAATGTGAAGTTACTGAATCGAAGTGTGGAGGGAGAAAACAAATTTGTGGCACAACTGGACTAAAAGAAGAGGTCATTTGTTAGGACACATTCTAAGACATGAAGGAATCATCAATATGGTATCGGTGAGTGTGCACATTTGAAGGAGGGTGAGGGGGGAAATTGTAGGAGGAGATCAACGGATGAATACAGTAATCAGGGTCACATGAGTGTAGGTTGCAGTAGTTATTCGGAGACAAAGAGGCTTACACTGGATAGACAACTGTGCAGAGCCACATCAAACCACTCTTCAGCCAGAAGACGACAATAACAACATCCACATGTTAGTAACACCTCAGTTATCATCAATCTGGATACCTAGAACTTCACATGAGAATCCTCCTCCAGTGTAGATCTACTGATCCCTGATTCTGGTACCTCTAAGTCAAGGCTGTTTGACTTCTGACCACTGTAGAATCAGATTCTTACTAGCTAAATACTAGGTGAGTTGTTAGTCTTCTTATGTCCTGTATTACCAAGACTACTTCTGAACTTGTTGCACTGACTGCACAATTTCATACACAGTCTAAGTATTGGAGATATTTACACTGAGGCAGACATGTAGTATTCTCTACACATCTTGGAATGCTCATTTTTGACATTTACAAAATCTCATTAATAATTTCCATAGTTTTGCATACTTTAAAATTACAGCCTGATGAGCCAAAAACTTAATGTTCATAGGAGCTACAGCTATACTTAAAATTGAATTTTGTTTGCGATGTTAGATAACAAAGCTGTCGATCGTGTGCCCAGAGAATGTTGGAAATATGAGAAAGACTAGTTGAGAGTAACTCATGCTAAAACAAGAAATGTATTTGCAGTTGCGAATAAGGACAACCATCAGTTGTATAATGGATTGACAACAATAAAAATTTGTGCCAGGCAAGGATTTCCTGTTTATTGTGAGGCTTACCATAAGGCTATCTGAGCACAACTCACAGCCAGGCCCAAACTTCCATGTGTCATCAACAGCATGCTTATTCCTTTGGACATGCATGCATCCTAGCCATGCCTAGCCAAACATAGGTGACGGCTCGTGATAAGTGGGAAATCCAGGTTAGGGTCCCGGTCCAGAACAAATTTTCATTGTCGTCAATCCATTATACAGCTGATGGTTGTCCATATTTGCAACTGTGAATACATTTCTCGTATTTTATAACAGCTGCAGTGTCTTTTTCTTCAGATATGCATGTATGCAGGCCCGAAGGAACACTGCTTCATAATTTGGAATAACACAGGCACTGCAACACTGTATCATGTCAAACCATTTCTAAAATAACAAACAAACTGGTGAAATGTGCAAAAAATTCAACTCCAGTTAATTTAACACTAAAGATAAAAAATTATATACATACAAGATGCAGAATGTGTGAATTATAAAATTATGAGACAGAAATGCAGGCCAGTACAAGTGACTTAGCATTTGCTGCTGCCACCCCTGCCCCCCTTTTCCCTCGTACACTTTCACCCATGTCAGTTTTCACTTGTAATTATGATGTGAACTGTATACAAATCTTGTAATTTGGTGCCACTCTAAGCTCGGCATCCCAAGCAGCCACTGCTAATTCTGATAGATCCTGTAAAGAAAGCTTACAAGTAAGCCTGCCACCACAAGCTGTGGCTTGCTTCTCTTGGGCTTTAAATCATTCCTGGACCAGTACTTGCCTTGAGAAATGTTAATACTGTTCATTAACACACATAAAAGTACATACACAATCCTACCTTTTGAAACTAGTAGTTCCTTCTTTGGCGAGGAAAGAGAGAGAGAGATTGTAGAAGGTTAAAACAGGATGCTGGGCTATTCTGATCTGAGGATGAGAGGAATCTACCGGTAGTGTAGTTGAGCAATCGCACAAACATAACTGATGGATATTTAAATTTCTTTCAGAATATCTTATAAATTATCATCTAACTATATACACACCACAAGAATGGGTATGACCAAGTGAAACAGGAAGCACATGATTAAATGAACGTAACAGATTCCAGATACGGAGGTGCTGTGTAACCAACTATGTGTGAAGAATGAAAAAGGCTGCTGAGTAAAGTGAATCTGACAAGTTCAGACTGTGATGAGCTGATAACTATAAAGGACAACACCTAGTTTTATTGTATATTTAGAACTCGTTGAACGCATCTCAGTTGGCTTCCATAAAGGATTTACAACATAGAAAGCAATAAAAGAGCTCATAAATGAAGTTCTGGCAGAACGAAATGAGAAACACTGTCCTATTGGTACATTTTGTGACTTCGCTAAACCATCTGATTGCATGTACCACTTGGCAGCTAAAGTGTTTTGACATTAAGAGCATTCCTGGTGAATGGATGAAGCCTTACCTTGATAACAGAAAGCAGAGGATCACTTTGACACACTGGGCCACAGGCATGAAACTAACTTCAGATTGATGGAACACACTGAGTGATTCTACAAGGATTGACAAAGATCTTATAAAAGGCAGGAGTTTGTATTTTTTCTCTTGACTGAGAAAAGTATTGAACTTGAAATGTAAGTAGCTATATGAAGATGAAAGCAGACTGACATGTTCATACCTTATGATACGAGAGCATTCTCAAAAATTGGCATAATTTTAACAGGAGTACAGTATCTCTTCCAGGCAAGGTTATAGCTGTAAATAAATTTGGGCCTATGGAAGCCTAATGTATACTTTAAGTAAGTTTCACTATGGAAAAAGTTACACCAACCAAACTATTTATCCCGGCGGGGTCAGGGATTTTCTCTGCCTCGAGAAGACTGGGTGTTGTGTGCTGTCCTTAGGTTAGTTAGGTTTAAGTAGTTCTAAATTCTAGGGGACTGATGACCATAGATGTTAAGTCCCATAGTGCTCAGAGCCATTTGAACCATTTTGAACCAAACTATTTACTTATTCAATGACAGGTGAGAGAAGCACTGTAATCATGAACAAGAAATCTACAGGGCACATCGCCGCTCAACCAACAGATACAGTATAAACTAGGATGAGGATCAGAGAGCTGCTGCTGTTATTGGTATTGTACCCTCACAGGATCAATTGAAATTATTTTGGTGGATAATATTATTAACAAAGACAAGGGTTTCCTTTAAGCAGAGCAAGGAACCCCATTTTAAAGTGCATAAACACAGTGCTGTTTAGAGAAAGCTGGCACTAAGTTCCTGCACGCAATTTTTTGGGTCAATGGAAGTGTCAGATTCCAACCGTCTACTTTGACCCGTGACGTAAGGGTGTTGTGGTGTGTGACGTCATAATGGCACGGTGTTTATGAGTTGGTTGTTTTTGTAGATGTCATGGTTCATGATGCCCTCTGGGGTGTGTGTGTGTGTGTGTGTGTGTGTGTGTGTGTGTGTGTGTGATAAGATGTTTTTTTCAATGAGTTACCAATTTTTTTTGTTTATGCGTTTGGCATTTTCATTAAGTGTTATTGGTTTGTTGTTTGTAGTGTGGTAAGACGTTTGATTTGTGTGGGAGGGGGGGCGGTGAGGTTGAGGGTGGTCTGGCCGACCTAGTTCGCAGTGCCAGAATTTGTTGGCGGTAAGTAATAGGATTTTTTTTCCCCACCCTAGTCTTCTCGAGTTGTTATGTTTTGTGTATCTATAGTTTATTGAATGTGTTTTAATCTATGTAGGGATGTTTGATTTATGGATTTTTGAAGTTGTGGTTTTGGTTTTATTTTTCGTAGTTGTGGTTTCTCGGTATCAATAGTTGTAGTTGACCTATATAGGTCACCAGAAATGACCGATTCCCATCTTCGTAGTTGAAGGTGTTGGTGTTTTGGTACCATCATCTGTGGTTGACGTATGTGCGATTCCAATTTTCATAGTTTTAGTTGTAGGTATTGTTATTTTGGTATCGTCGACTGCGGTTGACCTATACAGGTCAAGGAAAATGTCCGATTCCAATTTTTGTAGTTTTAGTTGTAGGTATTGCTATTTTGGTATTGTCTCCTGTGGTTGACCTAGGCCTACATAGGTCAAGGGAAGTGTCTGATTCCTGCAGATTTTTGTTGGTATAGTGGGATGTTGTAAAGATTTTTTTTGTTTGTCATTTTGTGTTTTGGGATCATGGTGCGTTTTTCTACTATTATATTTAGTTTGTCCTCCACCCCCAATTTCAAGTGGTTGCCCCATTAGTTCAATTGTATTTTTGGAGGGAGATTTTATTGTCTTATTTACATGTTTGTTACCATGTGTATGTAGTGACGTCATAGGTGCCATATTGGAGATGCTTAGAATAGCCATTTCCTCATATTGATGATTTCATGGGTCATAGCAGACGGGTGGAATCGGCCACTTCTCTAATCCCAATTTTTTTTTTTTTTTTTTACTACAAATATACTGCCTTGCCATCATTCACCACACGACATTACTCATGTATGTCCTCCATTAGGAGAAACAGTGAGAGCTTTCACCACATGCCCCCATGTCTTTTAGCTACACTGAGACTTTGCATCAGTTTAGTGAGATTCATCATCAGTGCCTTATCTGAAGGTGGTGGAACTAATCATTATGTTGGGCAGTACCATGATCTTCACGTCAGTTATCATATCCACTAGAACTACATTGGTTTAGTATAAAACATGATCCAAACCACTGTGCTTCTCTCCTTAATGTGTCACTACCTCCACTAGCTATATACGGGTCAACATTCAAGTGATCATCCACAAGAACTATACACTATATTGCAAAGAAAATACACAAACAAAATCTACAACTGAAACACAGAAAGGTAAACATCACAAACACCGCCTACATAAAAAATCATTCTTCAAAGAAATTATCAATGGCTCCCCTTGTTCACTAGTCAGATAGAAATGTTATCAAGTTGGGCACTGGCATACGGTATGAATCATCTTAAGTTTGACAAATTACTTATGACTGAACCTGGCTCTAGCCCATCACTGTATCTTATACTACATCATATGCAAGCCACAATAGTGTCTCCTAAAGTGTATGAAGGAAACTGATGTTCCAGTGTTCCTGCAGGTGAAACTTATCACTCTACATAAATATAAGAAGTTGTGGTATACAACAAGCTCACTCGAAACAATAAAGTACAGCATGACAATCACAATATGTGTGTTGTGTAAGAAACTTGTGATCAGTATGAAAGTGAAATCACATTCTTAATCTATTTTATAGCTGGTTTTACCTACCTTCAGGAATGTTGATGAATCGGTGTATACCAGTTCATCTGTTGTTGAGTCTTCTGTAACTACTTTTTCCTGGACGTTTTCCTCTACCTGTTTTTCCTCCTTAGGAACTTTCTTTGGTTTAGGTTCAATTGAAGTACCAAGGGCTTGTCGGAGTTCGTCTACATTCGATACACCAAACTAAGGAGATAATGAAAACACTTTTCAAAAACGATTGGCCTCAATTTCTCAGTTGCAAACTAGAAGGTATTAGCGTTCTTGAGTGTTAAAAATATGTTTCCCACCAGCAACACATGTTAAATAACTAATTACAAGGGAAAATACAGCAGTATACTATACATATTGAACTAAGCAAATGACACCACACAGGCACACAAAACTACTTTTACAGAATGAACACAATTGATATTTTTATTCTTGTTACTTATCACGTATACTTCAAAGAATTAAAGGCAATATCGTAAATACAGTAATTTCTCGATGTTCTGCTAGTACTATACTCGCATGTCAAGAGATTTTGCGTTCCGCTTACAATAAAATATTGTTCCGTACTGCATACAATAACGTAAAATTCTCATATTACATACTGTCTGCGCCAGCAACTGTTTCCGTTTTTGGGACCGTTCTCTCCTTTCTCTCAGCACATCAGTCATTTTCTGCTTGTTGTTACCGCTGGCTCACAAATGTAAACAAAACATAATCTACGATAATACTGTATCTAGCGTCATGGCAAAGTGTATGCAATTCGACATTTAAGGATCGACTCTGGTAGCGACATGTATACAAAGATAACTTCCCGCGTTTCGTCTCTCTAGATAGTCTCTCGCGACAGTAAAACGCCTGACTGCGTTGACGTTTGGGAATCCAGCGTCATGTGACTAGCTCCTGTACATGTTTTTGGCTGCAACGACCGACGAACGGCTGACTCGAAACTCTAAGTACGAGTGCAATAGGATTGCATATTCGTGCACTTTCCCTCATTATGATCCCACAGTTATCTATATGGACTAAACAAATCACGGGGTACACTAAAATGGCTCACTGCTACTGAAGGGAAAAATATGGTGCGAATTACATTTCAGGTGTGCTTAAGAACTTTCATCGGACACAAAGTAAACGTGTGATTGGCAGTTTTGTAACACTTGTGTCTGACCTCGTTGTAGTAGTAGTCAACTTCTGTCGTAACGTACGTGGTCAAGTTAATTATCGTTTTACATTAAATATTATGAAACGTAGTATGGTATTGAAGCTTTTGTCGCCAAATTAATGCAAAATCATACCATACTCTATTGGGATGTATACAGATATTTTAAATTCAGTTATTACTCTATACCCAGAAATTACTTTAATTTTGTATAATTGTTTGTCTAAACCAAGAAAAAACCTTCGTATATCATAAATTCTCTGTCAGCGCTTGGTGTATGACACAAAACTCGTAGTTTCCTAGGCGTCTATATCACTGGTAAAGGTTCATTCACATCTTCATCCCAGTCTAAAAGCGAAATATACGTTACTGCTGTATGTAGAGACATATCTGTACACATCACGTCTTGGTGATATTTGTTTGCTTTTGGAATAAGATAATTTTAGCGTACAGTGGTAATGTATTTAATAATCACTGATGAGGGTGGCCTATATAATTCAGTCCCATATTTAATATTCCTTTGATAGCTCTGCTTGTTTTCTTTTGCCACTGGAATACCGTTAGTCTACAGCAGGGCTTCCCAACCTTTTCAGCTGGCGGACCCCTTCTCCAGTCGAAAATCCATGGCGGGCTCCTAGTCAGTCAAGAGCACAGTAACTTAAAATTTCAGAGCGAAACCCATGGGAACTGAAAGCTATTTAATGCAAGTGCCATGTTCCCAATAACTCCCCCTCCCCCCCCCCCCCCCCCCGCCGAAGTATCAATAGTTTTTGGTTTAGAGACGAATGAAAACAACTTGAAATTAACGAACCAATTTGAATTCCTACTGTATCCAAACACTTACTAGTGGATTTACTCCCTTTGTTCTACACACTATAGTCTGCTTAAAATTACTTGGTAATTGAAATTTCACACGATGGCGCTGTCTTCCTCCAAGAGCAGTCAACGTCACGTCCAAACTGTTCACTGTTGACAACCTGCCGCTTATGGTCTGCTCACTTCCACTGTTTGGCTACTGTTGTGTAAGGAGCATGCGTATTTTGTAACAGTCGCTCTATCCCATCGTTGACAACCAATAAAGCCAAATCCAAGTAATTAACCTATCTATTATTATTCTCTAGTTCCATTGTGAATTTAATTTTTTCATACATCGAATTAAAATGAATGTGTAACTGCTCCAGCTCCTTATGGGACCCATCTACCACAAACAACAAATCATCAACATATCATGCATAGAATCTAATGTTATCTTTAACGTCCATAACGCTGTTAAAAAAACAGGTTTCTTTTTAATTGATAAAAAAAAGTCTACTATAAGCCCAGCGAGCGGGCAGCCCATGGCCAGGCCATACAGTTGTTCATAGATCTTCTCATTAAATTCAAAATAATTGTACGTGAGCGTTATATGTAGAAGCATCATCATCTCAGTGGTTTCCTGGGCTGTTATTTTTTTATGATACCGTAGGTTTCGTTCTATGATATTAAGTGTGATGCCGACTGGGACATTGGAATATAAATTAACTATATCGAACGACACTAACTTAGTCATAGAACAGCATAAGATAGTTTTGAGCCTCTCTACTAACTACCAGGAATTTTTTATCAAGTAAACGTATTCGAACACATACACTTCCTTTAACTTATTTTGCAGAAAACCAGCTAATTTATGACGAGCACTATGGAATCTGTCGACAATCGGACGAACTGGATGGTCCTTTTTATGAACCTAAAATTGGCTATGTGACTTAGGTGGCTTCGAATTCATGTTAATTAATGTCTTCTTTTTGTATTCGCATATAAGGCATTTTGTGTTACGAAGAGCATCCCTGATGACTTTTTGCAAGCTATTTGTGGGGTCTACCAATGTTATTCGCGTTGAAAAATTACATGGTTTTATCAATATACTCGCTAACATACGCTACAATAACTGAGTTTCCCTTGTCAGCCTTGGTGATAATGGCCTCATGTTGCTTCAACTACATATTAATGTCCCTTATAATCCTATATTCTTCATTATTTTTGCTAACCTTCTTACATTCTTTTCCTATTAATTTTGAACATTCATGTGCAATATGCACATGCTTACTTTTCTCAACTTTCTCACAATATAGTCCGAACTTCGAATCGACTACTTAATTTTCTATCGTCCGATCATCAATAAGCTTAGGTGTAATATTATATTTAAGCCCATTGTTTAACAAGTTCTTTTCTATGGGAGAAATTGTGATTTCTGTTTTGTTAACAACCCTTTCATAGAACTTTATCTCACTCCTCTGTACATTACATGGCATCCGAGGTTCCTTTCTACTAACCAACTGAGCCAGTATTTTCTCATGCCTAATCGCGATTACCTCCTTACGATTACGCAGCCATTCATTAACAAAAAGGCAGAAACTATCAATTCGAAAATTATGCATTTCCTTAAAAGCTTTTGTTAGTGACAAATACAAACTGTATGAAACTTCATTCAAACGATCCTCAATGATGTATAACTCAGGTATTCTACTCTCTAGACCCAAATTTTCCATTTCAATTCTTATGTTAGACGCCCCATAAGAACGTTTGTAGTAGAAGAAAATGTTAACAGAGTAAAGTGTAGCATGTAAGGAACTGTTTTTCACTTACAATGGCTCCCAATTTGTGAAGGATGAAACCACTTTTAATATCTTGCTTTATATCAGTTGAGTGCGTGACTGCCACATCCATTTCAGATTTAGGTCTATGTCTAGACATCTGACAGCGTACTTACTAACTCCATCCGTGAGTTTGTGATGGAAAATGTGAATATCATCACCTTCAATATCATTTAAAATATGGATTTCATGTGAAAAACAATTAAAATTACCTATTATGCCTACTGTTTTGCCACCTTAAATGTGGATCCATGTTATGGGGTCATTTGATAGCAGCTAAGTGAGGAGTTTTCAGAATGAGAAGAGAAAGGCCATTAAGATCATTAAGTATGTAAACGTAGAAACTCTTGTAAGACTCTGTTTAAGAGTTCAGATATTCTACCTTTACTGCATATTTACATTATGGGGACTCTCATATTTTTAAACTAACTTAATCGACAAGGAATAACAGACTACTTAAACAATGACAATCATAACCCTAACAGTGTTGTTGATGGTGTTGTTGTCCAAAGACTGGTTTGATGCACCTCTCCGCACTATTCTATCCTACATATGCCTCTTTAGCTCTGAATAACTGCTGCAACCTACATTTTTTCAGTCTGATTACTATATTCGTCTCTTCAATAGCATAAACTATTTAAAAGATACATAAATTCCAGCAGCAAATATGAAACAACAGAACCAAAAAAATAACAAAGAAAGCAAGCGAAATGAGAATAAGCAAATGAAGTGGGAGTAAGCAAGTGTTGCTCACTTCTAGCAGCTACTTTCAGAATGGTAGAACATGAGCAGCGAACAGTTCTCTGAAGCCAGGTGAGTATGCTCAAGTGATGTCAATTTCCTATCCTAAACATCAGCGCAGCCTGACGTTTTACTGGCTTGAGACACTATCCATCTCTATTGCTCTTTCTTTCTTTTTTTTACCTGGAGTCACATAAAACATATTAGAATAGATTTCGACTTTTTAAAAAGTCGTTAGCAGATGAAACCTTTTACAAGAAAGACAAAATAGTAAAACAAGGCTAATTCACCCTGGCCATCACGTCACTGCACGTCCCATCAAAACATTCTGCAGTGCATTTCCAATGGCGGCATTCCCATGGCCATCACATCGCATCACATCATGTCACATCACTGTCAAGGTTTCTCGGGAAAAAAGATCTGATGGCTGATGTCATTCATCCTTTGTTGATTGCACAACCCCAGGCTCATTTCCTCCCAATGCACAGCCATGCTCATATCTCCCTATATTATAAATAATTAAACATTCAACCTCCATACAATTTTTCTAGATGAACAAATGAACAGATCTTCTACTGATAACGCTTGTTCATTTACATTCAAAATTGGCATGAGATTTCCCCCTCAATTAAGAAAACGATTTATCTTCGAAACCTTTGGCCATACAGTATCTGGGAAATCTCAAACCCTCACGCCTGCCGCCCCTTATAAATGAACAAGCATTTGACCACTAATCAGTTTCCACCTATAACAATCCAAAGTGAATACAATTTGAATTAACCATATTATATTCTATAAATTGCACTCTGGCCAATATCTCTTTCTTTTTCCTTTTTAGATTAATCAAAAGTCAGTGGTCTTCCTTACACTGTAAGAAGTGAGAGATGCACATGTAACTGATGAGATCTGGGAAAGTGGAAGATTGAACAATCCCAGATCATTTGCGTTTTCCCCATCAAAACTTGTTCTAGCTTCTCTGTTGAACAGAAATCTCTTTGTTCCAAAAACCCTGTCGGTAATCACTTCTTCGCCTCAAATCCAGACTGAAAGAAGAAGAATTAAAGGGTGTAAGGAGACTGGAGCATAGCTGATTCTTAGTGGTTTGCAAAATACAGCACTCCTAAGTAAGGAGATTATATCTCCTCTTGGTGAAAATTCTGAGATCATTGTCGAATAAAGTAGTTTATCGTTCTTCACGAAAATTTTGTGAGTAAATGAGAAACATAAGACCTCTTAAGGCATTCTTTAACATCAGACCTCTCTCTCCCCTCCCCCTTTGACAAAATCATCCTTGTTGCAGTGGCCAGATTGTAAATGTGTTGAAATTGGGTTTGATGTTAATATTAATTGTTGCTTCTATGTATGCTTTCAAGCCATATGTTACAGAGTACCAATACTGATGCATGGCCAACATCCAGATTTTAGTGGCAAAGATGCTATTTGCTGCACCCAGACAGTGTGAGTGGTTTGAGCAGCAAAGACTACATTCATAGTAGCCAGCCACAAGAAGAAGAATCAAAGGCAATATAAAAGTAGAATTAATTGTTAAAAGTAATGGTATTCCTCAATATTTGTTTGGTAAATGTTTCCTAAATGGTTTCATATGGGAATGGTTGAATTATTCTGGGGGTAGCGTCGATGTAGAAGAGCCCGAATGAACTGGGTATTTTCAGCACAGGTGATGTTTGAACAGCCATTGCTAGGTGCATTGGCGATAACAACAACGGAATAGTAGCACTTTCAGTGCAGACTGAACTAGGTTTTTCTTTGGTACAAGTACTGAATGGCTCAACAAAATCGAAAGATAGATATCGCAAGCTTTGATTGTAAGTTCTTAGTGGATGATTAACGTGCGGATAGGAGATCTGGATATTTGATAGTAAGGAGTGGGTAAAATATTTCATTGAAAATGAGAGTTTTATGGTGCAAACTACGCAGAGACCAGATTCTGGTTAATGAGTCGTGATTGAAAATGGGGACCATATGCTGATTTGAACAGTTCTCTAATTTCGCATTGGTGTTACAGTTTTGCAAGCTCATTTATGGTTGAGTGTTGGAATAATTGTTTGCCTAGGGATTTGATACACTGTGATTGGATTGAGTGGTTGATGTGGAGATTTATGGAATTGGGAATTCAATGAGAAAATAGTGTAGTGTGTTATTGTTGTAAAAAGATGATTAGTTTTCGCTTTAAGTAGAAGGAACTCATCTGGTGATAATTGGTATTTTTCTGGGTGTTACATGTTTGGAATTTGATAATTGATTGGTTGTACAATGTTAACTTCACTTACGCATTGCCAAGATCTTACTTTAAAAATCGATTAATAATTAGTTGGAACTACTTATTCAAATACATAAAAGGTTTACCAATACTTACAATTTTCTTTTTGTTTTGCTTGTGTGGTCAAAGATCTTTAAACTGGGGAAAGAGAGTGTGTTGCAATCAGCCACCACCTGAAGAGGCTTAATTTTGCACCAATTGTTTAAATGGCGTGGCACAAAATGGTGGTGGCATATAGGATACCTCTACGACTTTATTGTCGGTAAGAAATTGCGGTCACTCATGTACTACCATCAACTGCTTCCGTATGTGAAGACCAAATAAAGCAAAGTTGTGTTAAAACTGAGGAAAAAGTAATCCCAGCACTTAATTTCAAAGAAAATTAATATTACCTCCAGATCAAAAGCTATAGCTAAGGACCTTCCTCCCCAATGAAAGCAAGGGAAACATTTAAATTGAAATAATAAAATTCATTAAAGGAAGCAGTATAGAATATTATCAAGCAGAGAAATTCTTTGGCGCTAATACTTAAGTTTGCAAAGTAATTAAAGTTCAAAGATTATTAGTTTAACATCAGGTTTGAGATAATATTATCAAGAAATAACGACCAACTAAAGTATAGAAACTTTCAAAGCAATTTGTTTTCCTTAGTGGCAGGAAATATTAGGAAAACAACTCTGGATTATACATTTGAAATGTAAATAAATAGTTATATAACAAAGAAATTGACTTCATTTTATGAACAAAACACATACTCTGTAGGGAGAGAATATTGTATCACTGCATGGAAAACCAATTACATCTCTGGGTACTAAATTGACTGCAGGTACAATTTACGAAAATTTGTTTTCTTTAATAAACCAGGGCCATGAGTAATTATTTATTTACCTCATAACTAATAACAATAAAGCATTTATTTATTTAATTGTATGGCTACTGCCCCCCATCAAGCAGACCGTTCGCTGGGTGCCAGTCTTCCAATTTGTCGCCACTTCGATGACCTGCAGTCGATGAGGATGATAGGATGATGAGGACAGCACAACACCCAATCCCTGGTCAGAGAAAATTCCCCAACCCAGCCAGTAATCGAACCCAGGCCCAGAGGATTAACAACCTGTCACGCTGACCATTCAGCTATCTGGGGTGGACAATAAAGCATTGTAAGTATATGAAAGTTGCTAGCTTTGTGGTCAGTTTGGGGCTGTGGCGAGTCTATGTCGTTGTAACGCAGGCACAATGATACAGTTGATCTCAATTTTTAGAAGATTTATTTATTAAGAAGCTATCGTATAACAGTGAACTTTTTGGAAATTTCTAATATTTGCCACATAATTACAAATACTTGCTTTGAGGTTTATGTGCTATTAATAGCAACAGTGTGGTGCTCATAGCTGTGTTCAGTATAGGCAGAGAATCTATTTTAATTACTGCTTATTATAAGAGCATATGTTATGTTTGTAAAAACAAACAAAGAAGCATTAACATTCGAGCCTCTCCCCAACTTATGATTTTTAGACATACAAATGAAGTGTGAAAGAACTGGTATATCTGATTGCTGCCAATTCAGATGCATGTGCATAAATAATTGTTTGTTCATAAATTAATAAATAATATTATCTTGAGCTGGAATGGAGTAACCTTAGATTAATAATCAAATCATTTGGAAACATTTATAATTATCAAGTGCAATAACATCTGGTACTTTGTGTCACACTATATGAGGTGATGTACAGTCTCTTACTTACATTATGGGAGATATTCGTTGTAAGAAGCTTATACTGGTAACAGACTGCAATTATTAAACACTGAAAGTTAATTGCTACAAATTTCAATTAATGTAAAACAGTATAGGAAGTGGCGTATTGACTAAGATCCACTCCTTCCAACAGTGTAAGAAACGTCATTTACAGCCACAATCCACTTTTTTCAAATTAGTGCAAGAAGTTTAGCAGTTAATAGTATAAGTAGAAAACAACGAGTGACACTGTCCATTAAAATTGTCACTTCTACATGTCAACAATAATTACCAACAGTTTGCTACACAATTCTTCAATTAACGTCATTGATATGTTGTCAAAATTTCTCGATTTTAAGTATTTTATTCGAGACTTCTTCTGGCACTGGACGAGTGTCTGCATGGGTCTAAGGGTAAGAAGGGGCACATAACCCCCCCCCCCCGAAATGTGAATACAGAAGTTTTATTGATTACAAAGCTCTACAAATAACATGCATATTTAGCATTATCTAGTGCAGCAGGAAACATTGTGGTTGTAGCAAGCAAGAATTAAGTTATCTTTATTTGGTTGTCAAGCTGTTCAAGGGAAGTTATGCTTCAACAGTGCAGCATCAGTTTTGGCATTATTTTGCGATCACAGTAGATGTGACCTTTACCTAAATAGTGCGCTAAACTATTCTTCTGTTTTCGAGCTTCAGTTCCAACACTGTGGAATAAATGGGGCACAGTATTTCTGCCCGATACCTGTCCTCGTGGCCTACAAGTAGAGCCATTTTTACCTGCCATACAACTCAGTCACAACAGTAGTTTGCTGTTTGTCTGTGAACAAAAAAGATCTGCCAAGGCTTCCTCAGACTGCATTGTAGCAGACTCTGAAGAAAATGCCCAAATTACTAGAGGTGTGTTACTCTAGCGTCAGTTAAAAGAAGAAATATGATTTTTTGCACTAGAAAGTAGGAAAATAGTGTCAACTTTCTTGGTCGAAAAAGATGTGATCTTCAGGAGCTGCGAGCTCCTCAAGCTGCATGTGATACAGCACAGTGCAACACGAAGCCTTAGAATTACGAATTCGCATCTGTCAAGACTGTACAATTACATGTTAACCTAGACAGACATGATCATCTCGGAATAGTCTTAGACTGTTAAAGAACGGTTCTAGCAACAATTTGAT
The DNA here is from genome assembly GCF_021461385.2 of Schistocerca piceifrons. NCBI lineage: Eukaryota > Metazoa > Arthropoda > Insecta > Orthoptera > Acrididae > Schistocerca > Schistocerca piceifrons. The sequence continues at coordinate 929,675,231 of NC_060139.1, read as the reverse complement.
GTTCTTTTCGGAAGGTATCCCACATTCACCTCATTAAATACTGACATTGTAATGTAGCATTCAAAACATACTTTGTTCGACTTTTATCACACCATCAGAATAAAAAATAAAAAGGAGAATAATCAGAAATGGAATCCACAGATGTGGCATTTTGTAAGAAATAAAAGTGCTGTATATGGGACTAAAGTTAAATATACGTTTTTTAAAGTTTATTTCCTGGTTTTCCACTTTGAGAAGTGTTAATTATTTGTATTTATTGCTAGTTATCTTTGCTGATACTGGACAGGATTATCTCAATCAGTGTAATGTTTTGTTTATTTCAGATTCTTAATTTTCAGAGTCAGCCAGCTATTACCGATATATGAAAATAATACCTTTGAGAATGGTTTCTAGCTTTTGTCCTTAACTTATTAGAAAGTAGGGACATTTTGGTTTAACTTTCCACTGACAACAAGGTCATCAGAGATGGATTATAATATTGAACTGGAGAAGGATGTGGAAGGGAACTGGCGGTGCCTGTTGTTAGAAAAGGTCTTAATCACTCTTGCAAAATTTCAGAAAACTGAAATTTGAATAGCCAAAACAAGATTTTGAAGGGCTGTCCAACATCTGATCTCTGGGCTCTTCACATGGTAAACCCATTGGAAATGCTGGATGTAGTTGTATAAGGATGTAACTTCAGACTGTTAAAAAAGTATCCCTATTCATATTAAAGTTATAAAAATATGTACACTGCACAAACTAATTAAAAATGTACATTCTTTAAGTATGAAAAAATATTGTGTGGATGGTTATGAAACATTGAGGATACAACAAGTTTGATGTATTTACTTTAAAATTTAGTCTAGGGCAGGGCTTTCCAACGTGTGGTCCACAGACCCCTTAGGGGTCCGTCGGCTCTATATAGGAGGTCCGCGGCCGCCTTTCACCAAATCGTGTAAAATAAACAGTAAAATTATTGAATAAAATGTGAAAATCAAATTCATCACTGTTTTTTCTTTTCGTGGCAAAAACATGTGTACTTTTACTTCAGGTCGTATTCCCAAGCAGCCTTGGCGGTTCCTAAGTAAGAACGCATACACAGTTTGTGCAGGAGAATGCGGCTTCTCTGATCGACTGTTTTGCAACAATGTGGGGGTCGTCTGTGCGCCTGCTCACGGCGCTAGATACGCTGAAACTTTTACGCATGCGTGGAGCGAGCTTTGTCGACCAATCACAGTGCTCGTATGCGGCCACAGGCATCATTAAATGTTAAACTTGCTTTGCCAGTGCAGTACCTATTTCATAAGTCGATTTTTGACCAGTTTGTTACTTCTAATATGGATCGGTGGCTGAGTCAGGATCATTGAAGAAGGGTGCAGTTTCCCCATCGCCTTCACAACAAGGGAAGTTTCCAGTTGAAATGAATGAGGAGGGAGGACGAACAAAGAAAGAACTCTCACAGGAAGCTCTGCAGCCGGATTTATTATGTGAAAACGCTACAGAGTATTCCATTGGTTATAAAATCCTGTGGAAGTGGAATAACCAAGAAGCATAAGTACAACGAAAGCTATTTAGAAATGGGCTTTATGGAGACAAAGGAGGGTAAAGCTCAGTGTCTAATTTGTGTGTGAGTCCTTCCGAACTGTTCAATGGTTCCAGTTAAATTGCGGCGTCATTTTGAATTACTCATCCGCATTTCCAGGCTAAAGACATTTTTTCAAAAGGAAGAGTGCTGAATTAGCTGCTTCTCAGCATTGCATGAAAACTCATGCAAAAACAATTAATGAAAATTCATTAAAAGTTCTTTCTCGGTTAGTTATCGAATGGCAAAAACAAGCAAATCTCATACCATTGCAGAAAATCTCATAAAGCCGTGTGCTAATGATATTGTTTCTTGCGTGCTAGACGAAAAGGCAGTAAAGCTTGTATCTTCGGTGCCATTATCAGACAATACTGTTAAGAGATGCGTTGTTCACATGTCAAATGATGTGAAAGACACTTTTGTTTCTCGCATCCAACACAATTCATTTTCTCTGAAGATAGATGAATCCACTGATGTTGTTGGATTAGCGATTTTATTGGCTTTCGTATGTTATGAATACTCTGGATGTTTTGAGGAGGACCTCTTATTGTGCAGACGACTACCTGCCAACCCAACAGGTGCTGAAATATTCCGTCTATTGGATGATTTTTTTAATGACTAACGAAGTTTCATGATCTGATTGCATAGATGTGTGCACAGATGGTGCAAAAGCTATGATGGGTCCTACAGTTGGAGCAATAACGAAAAAAGAAAACGCCAAGAATTGCAGCAGTAGTCATTGTGCTCTCCTCAGATACGCTTTAGCTATGAAACAAATGTCTCTTTCGTTCAAGAAAGTTATAGATGAATCCATTCATATCATTAGCCATGTAAAATCAAGGCCATTGAAGTCACGACTTTTCACAATACTGTGTGAAGATATGGGAAGCCTTCATCATTCCCTGCTTCTTCACATGGAAGTGAGGTGGCTCTCATGTGGAAATGCACTCTCTCGGTTGTACGAATTAAGATTGGAAGTCTTAGCTTTCCTTTTGGAGCATAACACCGAAGTAGCTGATCTTATTAATGACGAAAATTGGCAGTGTATACTTGCCTATTTGTCAGATATTTTCTCCAAAATGATCGAAGTGAATATTTCAATCCAAGGGCAAAGTGAAACAAAGGCCACTGCTATCGACAAAGTTCGAGCCATCAACAGGAAAATCAATTTTTGGGCAGAGAGTGTCGAGGAGGGGGAGGTCGAGTGTTTTCCTCTTCTCAAGGAGTTTTTGAAAAACAAAAAATTGACTCTTGGGAAGAATTTGTTTCATCAAATCCTGGAACATCTCTGAAGCTTGATTTCACTGTTGGAGAATTATTTCCCAACAGCTGAAGATGAGAAGCTTCAGAAATATGAATGGGTGGTCAACCCATTCACTGAAACCAAAAAGCCGAACATTCTATCATCAAATGAATATGAATTGTTGATAGAAATTGCCACAGATCCTACCTTGAAATCAAGTTTTGACATTGACGGTTACTCACACTTTTGGATCCTTTTGGATAACAAGAAATACTACCCCCTTGTTGAAAAGGCAAAACGTGTACTTCCTCCATTTGCCACAACATACATGTGTGAATCTGGATTCTCGATCTATGCTGCTCACGAAACTAAGTACTGAAGGTGTCTAGATGCGGAACCAGACATCTGTCTCCAGTTGTCAAGAACTGAACCCAACTTTTCAAAATTGTGTCAGCAGAAGCACCCTAAACCATCACATTAGGATTCCATTATTATTCGTACAGACTCATCTGTAGTAAAGAAGAAAGCATTTTTCTTCGTAGATGCTCAGTGAATGTACCTGAACTATAACTCTGTAGGAATTTTGTTTCTGTCTTCTATCATTTACAAAATAATTATTAATTGAATTCTGTTGGCATTGATATTTTTGTTACGAAAATTAAAATGATCTCTAAAGCTAATTTCTTTTCTTTATAATATATTCCGTCTTTTCAGTGAAAAATATGGCCTGACTATACTTCAATTACAATTACTTGCTATTACTCTGACACTATATTGTGGCAACTGGCTGAGAACGTAAACAAATGAGAACTTTACACGTGCCACCTTGTAAAAGGTAAACCTCCTCTGCCAGAATTGTTTCCTTTGAGAAAGAAAGTCCTACGTTCTGTGAAATGCTTTGTTTTCTTATACAGAAATAAGGGAGTCTGTTTGTTTGTTTTCCTAATTTGTTTACAGTTGAGGCTCACTGCCACGATTTAGTGTCCAAGTAGTGGTTGAAGTTGTCAGGTGTGGCTAAACTGTTACAACACCGCCTGCCAGTTGCTAGCTACCAACTGACAGTACACTGTTGCAACGCCGCCTGCTAGCTGCCGGCTACGGACTGACAGCTGCCGTTCAGTAGATACGCAAAGACGTAAAAATAACTAGTCTTTGCGAGCTCCCAGCTGGAGTGGCCGAGCGGTTCTAGGCGCTACAGTCTGGAACCGCGCGACCACTACGGTCGCAGGCTCGAATCCTGCCTCGGGTATGGAAGTGTGTGATGTCCATAGGTTAGTTAGGTTTAAGTAGTTCTAAGTTCTAGGGGACTGATGACCTCAGAAGTTAAGTCAAATAGTGCTCAGAGCCATTTTCTTTCAGAGCTGTTTACATGGACACGAAAATATATTGTGGAACTGGAAAACGGCTTTATAAAAGCAGATTTCCAGAATAGATTTTTAAGTGTTTACATGACGAACCAAAACCGGAATTGGGATATCGGCTAACGAAATCCGGTTTTGGAAACGCATGTAAACTGGGTGAATGTATTCCCACACATTGCACAACAGATGTTACAATAGTCCTTTAAAGGCAATTCCTTGGCCTCTTTTCTTTCTTGATGTTTGTATCCTGAATCATGGGTCTGCCTCTTTTCTTCACAGCCGCGCGAAATGGCCGCGCAGTCTATGGCGCCATGTCGACGTGGATTGCGCGGCCGCTCCCGCCGGAGGTTCGAGTCCTCCCTCGGGCATGTGTGTGTGTGTGTGTGTGTGTGTGTGTGTGTGTGTTTTGTCCTTAGCGGAAGTTCAACTTACGTTAATAGTGCGTAATACTAGGGACTGATGACGTCAGCATTTAAGACCCATAGACTTTACATACATTTGAACATTTTTCTTCGGATTTCACGAAGAACCACACACACACACACACACACACACACACACACACACACACGCACACACGCACGCACGCACGACTGTTACGAAATATTCATGCTCCTTACACAACAGTAACCGATCAGTGGAAGTGAACAGACCACAAGCGGCAGCTTGTCAACAGCGAACAATTTGGATGTGACTGATTGTTCTTGAAGGAAGGCAGCTCCAACATGTGAAATGTCAATTACCAAGTAATTTTAACCAGGCTATAGTGTGTTGAACAAAGGGAGTAAATCCACTAGTAAGTGTCTGGATGCAGTGGGAATCCAAATTGGATCGTTAATTTCAAGTGGTTTTCATTATTATCTAAATGAAAGGCTATTGATACTTTGGGGGTGGGGGTGGGGGGTGGGAAAGGGGGGGGGGTCATTGGGAACATGGCACTTCCATTAAGAAGCTTTCAGTTCCCAAGGGTTTCACTCTGAAATTTAAATCCGCCATTAATTTTCGACTGAAGAAAGGGTCCTCCAGCTGGAAAGGTTGGGAAGCCCTGGTCTAGGGGTCACGACATGTCCTCAGGATCACCATAACAGTTAGATAACAAACTGAAATTTTAAAATTTTGCCTTCTCTTGGAAAAATTCCTGCAGTTTTCCACGTGGTGTAGCTAGGTCATATCCAGGTCATTGAAGTTATTTGTCAATTCTGGTCCCATATAATCCAGGTAGGATTTACTGAAAACCTCATATCAGTTACAAGTGTAAGGTGCTGGTAAAGAGCTTGGAAACATTACAAATGTTCAAATGTTTGTGAATTCCTAAGGGACCAAACTGCTGAGGTCATCAGTCCCTAGACTTACACACTACTTAATCTAACTTCAGCTAACTTACGCTAAGGACAACGTACAGATACCCATGCCCGAGGGTGGACTCGAACCTCCGGCAGGAGGGGCCATGCAATTCGTGACATGGCGCCTCAAACCGTGCATCCATTCCACGTAGCACAACATTACACACATCCCCTACCACCAAAGTATATTCTACTTTTTAAGCTATCTGCCCCTTATCATCCCTAGTTCTATCCATCTTCCTCTTCGCTATATTCTGCAAAGTTTAAGTTTTGTTGCTTTATTTATTGATTTTCGTCTCATAGTATATTTTCTTTGCTATGTGGGTTTCTTTCTTCAATATTTTGCAGTTATTTTTGTGATGAGCTACAGTATCAGCAATGGGGTTTGTCCTGATTTACAAATGGTTTCCTTTTTGTCTTACAATGTGCCTATATTTTTGGAGTACAGAATGGTTTTTTATTTGGCTTGTTCTAAGCTGAGTTATTTTTAGGAGAATATTGTTTTCAAATAAGAGGAGGAAAATATTAATAAGTGCATTGTATTTTTCGTTCATGCTGTGATCGCTGCAAACTTTCGCCATTTGATGTTTTTGTACAGTTCTTAAATTATCAAATTTCAGCCTATAAAATATCTTACTGAAGTAATATTGGTATATGTATTATACAGATCATTTATACTTAACATAAGGGACTGCATGTTATGGTCTGAGAGTCCATTAATTAGTAGTTTTGTGATACAATTATGTTCATAAAATTTGTCTATAGAGACATTATCACCACTTGTTCTAGTGCAGTTCACTACTCTACTTGTTTAAATTTACAGTAGGAATTAAAATGAATGATACTTATACTGATTGAAATAAGTGTTTAGTGGAAAAAAGTGAAAGAAAATCTATCTCATAATGAACCAAATGACAATTTCTTCATTTTTTCTATTAATCAGTTGAACAGAATTCCAAGATGATCTAAGAGTATGGTACAATTTACTGCGAGTGATCAGTACAGAATTAGTTAGAACGAATTTTTTATGAAATTCTGCTTCTGTTACACATGATTTTGCATGCTCCTTTAAGCAAAATACGTTAACATCGGTATTGTATAATGTGCTGAAAATGCTTGTCACTTATTTGATGCTTGTTATTGGTGAAATAGTAAGAGTAGAAGCATTTGAAAGAAAGTTGAACTGAATTCTTTCACAGCTATTATCAATCACTACATAACCTTTTGGACACATATCCTGCATCAGTGGATCTTTCATTTTCTTCCATCATTTTGATTATGATAATGGATCTTCTTCCATGTTTGATTAAGTGAAGCATTAACAAGTCTGTGCAGAATAAACTGGAAAGCCAGTCTTCAAGGACATATTAATGTTGGCTTTCTGTTAGACATTACTGAGAGGGGATGTCTACTATGTTTTAAACAGTTTAACAGGTCAAAACTGTTGGCCAGACTGTGACTTCAATCTCAGTTTTTGCCTATGACAAGCAGTTCTCTAATCAGCTGAGCTACCAAGTACAAGTAGCAACTTCAGATTATGCCCAAAGCAAAGTACCAATAAAGCTAGCCACAGACTCAAAACTTGTTTTTAGATCTAATTATCTTCAACAGCAATTTATCAAATGAAAATAAAATCAAAGAGAGGTAGGTAGGAAAAATAATAACAACTGCAACTTGAATGAGAATGTTATTTAATTCACAGTGCAAGTTTCTATCAATAATTGAAATCATATAACCAATAGTCTAACTAAATCCTTCTATCACTTACCAAAAAATGATACATTGTATGAAAAATTTAATATTATATGCATAAAGCAATATCAGCTTATATTATTACTAAACAAACTGCAACTAAAAATAGTTCCAAGGTTTCAGAGTTTGCATAGAATAGTTGGGTACAATTACTGATTTATTTATTCCATTAACTATCAAATTTCACACAACTTTACTGAGAAAACAAATAAAAATACAGATTATTTAATGCTTTTCTTTAATAACTGTGGTAGCCTATTTTCCTGTAACTACATCTTCAACAATTCCATTTACTTACCCACAAAATTTACAACCATGTGCTTAATTCTTTTAACTTTGTACAATTAATATCACCTGAAACCATCTGAGCGAGTCACAATCCAATATTCAATAATGTTCCTGCTATTCACTACTTGACAGTCTCCATTGTATATTCTTCTTTAAATGCTCTTTTTATGATAGGTGATCATTCAGATGCTACAAAAAATGGTCACATGCCATCAGCTATCGTATTTTTTCCTCTTCATCTTCTAGATAGGATCTTTCAGTTCCACATGACAAAGCTGTCCCTAGAACAAAACGCTAAGAAGATCGTTGAACATCTGATTAAAGACTGCATTTAAGGACTGATTACTTGTTTCATAGCGTTAATTGTTTAACTTCATATTTATATGTTGATTATCCAATTAACTATTATTATCTGTCCATACCTTAATTAAAATCCATGCAGTGTTGTTAAACATGAATGTCAGTTAGATCATACGTAACTCAGCTTGAAGGATTCATGACATTCCATAAGATCTCTTTTAATTTTTAGTTATTCATGATACATGCTTATTTTTAGTTATTCATGATACATGGTTACCAGAGCTTACCAGAGCTAATTAGTATGATTAAACTGGATGACTAGGTCATGAAACTAGTTGTGGAATGAGGTTTAGTCATATTGACACTTCCTGACAGCTGAAAACTGTGTGCTGGAGCAGGGGACGCAAACCTGGAATCTTGTCTTTCAAAGCCAATGACTGAGCTATCTGATCTGCCCTGACAACTCTAGTTCCACCAATACCTCTCTTCTACAGTCATAACATTACCTGTAAAAGAAAAGATTCTAGGCTTCAGTCTCTGTCTAGTCAACAGTTTTAGTTTGCGAAGAAGTTCCAGAAGACCTTATAGTCCACTTTTGAGTGAAAGATTTATTTCAGAGGTATGTATACATATTATTATAATCAAATTTTAACTTTGCGTTGGTATATTTGTGACAATTTCCATCTGCCGCTGCTCTTGTTTTATTTAATGTTTGTTTATTTGCATCACAACCAAGTTTAGTCTGGAGAGCATTTGTCTGCAAAAGGCAAAGGTCCCAAGTTAGAGACTAGAGTGCTGCAATGCTCAATGTTTAACCGGTTACGGGTCGCCTGTTGACGGGGGGGACCGAGCCGCTCATGTCTGGCCCCACACGACTCGGCTCGGTCACGTCCTCGCCCCATGTCTGTTGTCCGGATTCCGGGACACGCGGATAACCGAGCATGACCGGTCACCGCTGACGTCTCACCTCGCCTCGCCCCGGCTTGCTGCACTGTACTGTACAAATCCAACTCCTCCCTGTCTGTCTGTCTCTCTCCCTCTGTCTCTCTCTCTCACACACACACACACACACTGTATTTATTTCTGTCTCTGTTTCTTTTAATACAAAAGTAACGTTTCCAAGAACGGGTATGTGACACAGCTAAATTCATAAATCACTTGGAAAGTAAAATGATATTTCAATACAATCGCGAATAGAAGACAAGTCTCGTTTTCAAAAGGAAGAGATATTTTTTCTTTCATTAATAGGAAGCTGAAGCATTAAATAAGCGCTGTTCCTGTAATCTAGAAGTCAACCATCTTCATAAAGAAAGCACACAAAAAACGTTTAACATTTACAGACATAACTGTCATACTTTTTGCTTGTTTGTAACAGAAACAAAATTATAGTTATTGCTGATCAGCAGTAAATCACTAACGCATTCCACATTTAATTGGCTGCAGCGATTTGTTAGTAACATCCCGGCTTTGCTAAAACATCTTTCAATAGGTGCGTTTGTTGCTGGGATACATAAAATACATCTTGTAGCTGCAGCCAGGCCTGGCAGATCTGTTTCATGTCTGCTCCACCACTTTAAGATGTCATCATCATCTCCGGTGTGCATTTACTTCATCTGCTGCGGATGACCTGTTGTTCCTTCATTCCTTGAAAAGATCTCTCTTTCTGGGTGGTGATGACACAGTACTTGAAGTATCTATGATAATAAACGAAAGAAACAAGTAATGCAGAACTGATGTGGAAATCATCGAAACGTTCCCGTAAAAACGAGTTGATTTACGTTAATGAAGTATTACACAAATTATAACATTCCCGTTTCTCTATAATATACTATCCACTAACTATGCAAAAACGATTCTGTTAATGATTGTATGTTGTACCTGCGTAAGTAGCACACATTTGTCGCACATTGCTAAGAATTTCCTGTTCTTCATTTATTTCAAGCATATTAAGATCACGGAAAGACGGCCAAAGAAACGTAGCAATTTTATGTCTGGAAGTGATGACAATCTTCTCAGAAACGAAAGGCTCGATTTTTAATCCTTGGTACCTCCTGTTAAAAAATACACATCTGTTAGTACACATCAATTACGCTAGTTAGTTACAAATCTATCGCGTATCATAATGAAACAGTACTTTTAACTGCAGTAATTACTCACCTGACAGTCAGTGTCATTGACACTGCAAATTTGTTGCAGTTTGTGGAACCAAAGAAGAACTAACTGGATTATCGGTTCTTTTTCGCCTTCTAATTCATCTGTGGCCTCTTTAAATGGTCTCAGAAAATGCGCAGTTTGTCCTGTAAGCTCATTAACACATCCTTGCAATCTGTATCCGTCAGCAAAGCAGCAACTTCGTTATTCTGAGTGTGTAAGGATTCCAGCATAATGTACAAGCTGTTCCAGCGTGTGCAGACCTCTTGTTTCAACGATGGCTTCAAAGACGAGCAGGGGCCACTTTTCTTAATGTACCTTTGAATGCATTTTGCAGTATTTATTGTTGATGCGATGTTCAGGGCATGATTTAACAAGAAGTTATCTTCATCGAAAACATGGCTAAGTGCTGTGTTTATACAATGAGCAGCACAAGGAATCCTTTCATGATTTTCCGAAGCCTTTATTACATAGACACCCTAGCCGGAGACAAAAACAAAACTATGCAACATGTCCAGCGAAATGTCCCAATCAGCCATCCTCTCTTCAATTTCTTTCATAATATTTACTCCTGTCTTCTTAACGTCCGGGAATTTTGTTGTAAATAAAACATTGTTCACAAGAGACCAATCTGTGTTAATGTAAAGTGTCGTAAGCGTCAAATAGTGCACCTGATTATGCGAATCAGTCCACATATCAAATGTCGCAGCACATGTTTTATTAATAACTTCCGCAGTAACAGAAGGCATTATGCTGTTTCATATAGCATCAGCTTGTTCTTTTTCATGTCTGCTTGTAGTAGAGGGATGTGGTGTGACATCTGCCACTTTAACTTCTCCATAATGCGCACCTAGGTGTATTAATTCTTGGCCTAGTTTTCTGAAACCTTCACCGGAAACAGCATTAAAAAGGTCTCATATCTTTAGCACGCATTGCAACACACGTTGCTGTAATACTATTTTGTATTACTGCCGGTATCCCTGACGGAGCTGTATCTTTGTGAGATTTCTTGCAACTATGTTTCTTTAAATGAGTGGTTCCTGATGGGAAACACAATAACGTGTAATGTGTTTGAAGTTACGTGCTAAGTAATCGGTCACGGCTTCTACGCTCGGTCACAAGAACTAAAGTGTGCGTCATTTATGTTGGCGGCCGAGTTTAGGTTCGTTCTGCGCATCTGACGTCACAAAACACAGTCAGCCAATGAACAGAGAACGACGTTGCCACATCTCGACTGCAGTGCTGAGCATGGACGAGTGTCTTCAGTTTTAGAAACGTTCAGTCATAAATAAAGTAATAGAACAAAAGCAATGTCTTGGTAGCAGACATTCTTTTATAGAAAGTTTGGAAAAAGCATTCTTTATACAAATTGCTTCATATTCTATTAATTAATTAAACCAAACAAGCAATAAGACTCCTAATTCAGGCGATAGCAAGGAAAGATGTTTGTATCACTCTCACGAACCGCTTTTTCGCAATAAAGAACAGCAGTAATTGTTTATTTCCTATTGTACTTCGACGAAGCGTGAGTAATTCATAGTCTTACCAACAGTATTTGTCAGTATTTTGCATGATGTGTTATAATCCTCATGGCGTCATGTAATAAGATGAGATGCGTTATCGTAACGGTTAAGGTGTTGGGCTGCTATGCGAAAGGTTATGAGTTCAAACCTTGTGCACTGCTTAATATTTTCAGTATTTAAAAACAATATCGAAGTGCCTTACTTCACGAATTATATTCGTTTGAATGCAATTTTTTGAAATTTCTAGTGCTTTGTCTCTTCATTAACCCTTTCGCTGCTGCGGACACATGCTCGCCGCATTCTGTGCTGTGCGCGATTTTGTCATCACTGCACTGCTCGCCTGTGCAGACACATAGTGTTCCCACTGATTTGACACACTTATCATTCGATTTCACAAAAACTATTTGGCCCAAAAATTTGATTTTTACACGTCTTCTTGACTGATACCTTCCCCCCATAAATGACAATTTTGTTTCGAAGTTCAGCGCAGTTATTATGCAGCATTAAATTTAGTAAACCATTGCACGAAATTTTGAAGAGTTTGCAGAGGTAGAAGTCCATAGCGTATACTTTCCGTATGGTCGATTTTAGTTGCCACAATGTTGAGAATGAAATGTGGACAAGATACCTAAATTTCATATAAAATTTACTGTATAACAATATCTCATTTAATTTAAGTACGACATAGATGTCGCATGTAATATTGAGAAATATTCCTTCCTTCGCGACTGTAATAAAAGTATTATTTACACCGGACGCGTTTGGCTTTATTTTAAAGCGCTTCAATCAAGGAAAGGTATGGCACATACACAATGGTACTCATGTTTTCTTTCTTGTTTTTGTTCCACAGTCGCAGTTTTACCAATCGTACTGAAATATATTCCTCTTCTGCAACTGTAATAAGGGGCTTATTTAGACCAGACGCGTTTCTCTGTTTTGAAGCATCTTCAGTGGGCAGTATTTTGTCTCCTCCGTTGCCAAGTCACCTTTCGTAGTTTTGCGCTGTGGTAACACAATATTCAACGTTTGTGTTGGCAGATCGGTATTTTAGCAAATAAATGATGTTTGTGTGTGGCACACATATTTGACATAGCTCAGAGCACTTCACTGATAGACGGTATATTCAAGTCCTAATGTTTTTGTAAGTCCACAGTTTTCTTTAATGTATTTTGTCTACTTATTTTTGATTGATTGAAGTGCTTTAAAATAAAGCCAAACGTGCTCAATGTAAATAAAACTTTTGTTACAGTCACGAAAGACGTAATATTTCTCAATATTACATACAAAACCTATGTGGTCCTTAAATGAGCTATTGTTATACAGTAAATTTTATATGAAATTTAGGTATCTTGTACACATTTCATTCTCAACATTGTGGCAACTAAAATCGACCATACGGAATGTATACTCTATGGACTTTTACCTCTGCAAACTCTTCAAAATTTCGTGCAATGGTTTACTATATTTAATGCTGCATAATAACTGCGTTGAACATCGAAACAAAATTAAGTCATTTATGGGGGGAAGGTATCAGTCAAGAAGATGTGTAAAAATCTAATTGTTGGGCCAAATAGTTTTTGTGGAATCGATTGATAAGAGTGTCAAAGCAGTCGGAACACGATGTGTCTGCACAGGAGGACAGTGCAGTGACAAAATCGCGCACAGCGCGGAATGCAGGGAGCACGTCTTTGTAGCAGCGAAAGGGTTAATGCGGCCGTGGTGGCTTTACATCATGAACTGCGCGCTCCCCCCTAAACGTAAGCTTGCGAACTGTGCTATACTATGGCGCTGCTTCTGTTGGCGCGTGCGTCGTGTGCAACTGGCAACGCAGCAATCTCCCGCGTCTGGGCGGGCATGCGCGAGCCGCCAAGATAAAAGAATTGAACTATAGTGCCGGCAGCCTATCCAGTTAGGGTGTGCTCGCCCCATCTCGTATTTTGTGCTCGCTTACTCGGTCATGCAGGACTCTATTAGAGACCCAGTCTGGCATACAGTTTTAATCTGCCAGGAACTTTCAAATCAGGACACACACCGCTACAAGGTGAAACTTCATTCTGGAAACACAAAGATGCTTTACAAACCATAGTTCTATTAGATGCAGTTCTCTAACCTTTGAACTGAGTAATGACTTCTTGACACAAATCCTGACAGGTGTTTATCAAATCTCGGAATTTCTGTTGGTACAGACTCATTAAGGAGGTGTTAATTGGTATATTTAAGTTTAAACATAGAATCCTCATCTAGTTCTTCTGCAGAGCTGAATGTGTTTGGCTGACTGTGCACTAACTCATGATCCCATTCTTTTCTTATAACTTGCAGAAACAAAATTTCTGCTTATCTTAACCATTTATTAGACATCTGTAATCAATTTTGGTGAAGCAGCTTTGTTGATATTAATCGATATTTCTCTGCTAATTGTAGGAAATAGGTGGTGATCCTTTGATGCCAGGCGGCATAAGATGCTGCCGTCTCAAGTGGGTTGTCTAACTTCTCGTCACAGATAATTTTTCGATAACGCTTTTAAAAAGATTTCTCACGCATCTTTATCTCTGGCACATGTCACAAACGCCTTAACCGAAAAGAGAGCACTCTGAAATTTTGAAACTCAATTTACATGACTGTTTATGGAAATTACAGCACTATGAAAGTAAATGAGATGAAACTGACAGGACAATCACTGACAAGAATCTGAAGACGATCAAGGAGACATCGGCTGATGTGCATGCGAACTTTTTTAAATGACATCATATTTTCTTTTAACTGTAACTATTTTATTTCTATATTGCAATTTCGGCATTTATGCCGTTTTCAAGCATAATATTTGATGTTTATTATGTCATAGAAATACGTTAAAAATGACATTCTTACAGGACTATGTTACTTCTGATGGTAATACAGACATTGGTTGTTATTAATTACATGAGCAGATTACGTTACCACAACTATAAATTGTGTATTGCAATGACTATATATTACCATCAAGAGTAACACCAGTCTACAGGAGCGTTATTTCTACCACATAATGTAGCCTTGGGAGAGCCAGCCCCGACAAAACTCTACCGTCTGGTGAGCAAGATGTATGAGACAGGCGAAATACCCTCAGACTTCAAGCAGGTGTTGACAGATGTGAAAATTATCGAACTATCAGTTTAATAAGTCACTGCTGCAAAATACTAAGACGAATTCTTTACAGACGAATGGGAAAACTGGTAGAAGCCGACCTCGGGGAAGATCAGTTTGGATTCTGTAAAGATGTTGGAACACGCGAGGCAATATTGACCCTACGACTTATCTTAGAAATCAGATTAAGGAAAGGCAAACCTATGTTTCTAGCATTTGTAGACTCAGAGAAAGCGTTTGACAATGTTGACTGGAATACTCTCTTTCAAATTCTGAAGGTGGCAGGATAAAATACAGGGAGCGAAAGGCTATTTACAGTTTGTACAGAAACCAGATGGCAGTTATAAGAGTCGAGCGGTGAGAAAGGGAAGCATTGGTTTGGGAGGGAATGAGACAGGGTTGTAGCCTATCCCCGATGTTATTCAATCTGTATATTGAGCAAGTAGTAAAGGAAACAAAAGAAAAATTCGGAGTAGGAATTAAAATCCATGGAGAAGAAATAAAAACTTTGAGGTTCGCCGATGACATTTTAATTCTGTCAGAGACAGCAAAGGACCTGGAAGAGCAGCTGATCGGAATGGACAGTGTCTTGAAAGGAGGATATAAGATGAACAGCAATAAAAGCTAAACGAGGATAATGGAATGTAGTCGAATTAAATCGGCTGATGGTGAGGGTATTAGGGTAGGAAATGAGACGCTTAAAGTACTAAATGAGTTTTGCTATTTGGGGAGAAAAATAACTGATGATGGTCGAAGTAGAGAGGATATAAAATGTAGACTGGCAATGGCAAGGAAAGTGTTTCTGAAGAAGAGAGCTTTGTTAACATCGAGTATAGATTTAAGTGTCAGGAAGTCGTTTCTGAAAGTATTTGTACGGAGTGTAGCCGTGTATGGAAGTGAAACGTGGACGATAAATAGTGTGGACAAGAAGAGAATAGAAGTTTTCGAAATGTGGTGCTACAGAAGAATGCTGAAGATTAGATAGGTAGATCGTGTGACTAATGAGGGGGTATTGAATAGAATTAGGGAGAAGAGAAATTTGTGGCACATCTTGACTAGAAGAAGGGATCGGTTGGTAGGACATGTTCTGAGGCATCAAGGGATCACCAATTTAGTATTGGAGGGCAGTGTGGAGGGTAAAAATCGTAGAGGGAGACCAAGAGATGAATACACTAAGCAGATTCGGAAGGATGTAGGTTGCAGTAGGTACTGGGAGATGAAGAAGCTTGCACAGGATAGAGTAGCATGGAGAGCTGCATCAAACCGGTCTCTGGACTGAAGACCACAACAACAACAACAACAACAATGTGATATTTAACCTTATGCTTGGATGTGGCACAAATGTCTAAATTTGCAGTATTGAAATAAAATAAACCGCCCAGCCAAAAAAGTGATGCACCCAGAACGGGAGGAGGAAACGAAATGAAACTTCGCTGGTTGCGACGAACGTTATTGCTCCGATTAAAAAGTCGAGTCAAGTTTATAAGGAATTTGGCGTTATGAGCTCACTAATCAGTATGGTGTTGCAATCCCTCTTGCACCGGTGCATGCACTGATTCGGTCTGGGAAGGGTGGCAAATAGCCATTGAATCCTCTCCTGAGGCAAGCTGGCTCACAGCTGTTTAAATGGTCCCTGATATCCTGGACACTCGAACTGGGACAGAGCTGATATGCAAGCTGTTGAGAACAAATCTGCGAACTTGCTAGCCATGATAATACCTCGACATCACGCAGACTGTTCACAAACACACGTCACATTTTCATGTCGAAAGATGGTGCCGTAATACTGTCGCGTGAGAGTTAACATACGAGGACGCAGAACACCCGTGACCTACCCTTGTGTTTTCAGAGTTCCTTCAATCAGTACTAGCGACGATTTGGATTCATGCCCGATGACTCCCCACACCGTGACAACCGGAGTAACAGCGCTTTTCCTCCTCAAAACATTGGAAGAATTGCATAACTCCCGAGGTCTTCGCCATGCTCACTGACGATGGTCATCCCACGTATTGCAAAACCGCGATTCATTGGCGAGCAGATAGTGGTGCCATTCATCAGTAGTCCTTCTCTCACTGTCATGGCATTACTCCAAACACAGCCGTTTGAGTCGTGGGGCGGTAATTCCCCAGACCACCTGTTGTGGTACGGGGTGACAGATTGTTCGAGGGACTCCATTCGTCTTTCCCGAATGCAGACGCAGATGTGAAGGCGTTACGGCGTGCTTCGTGCACAATGCGGCGATCCTCCATTGTGAGGGTCAGACGTGATCAACTGGAACATTGACGACGAGTATGTCCGCCCTTACGTACCCACGCAGTATAACATCGTGCCACCAGAAATCTGGATATTGGGCTGTTCGACCAGGCTCACAATGAGGCGCATTTCAAACTCTGTGCGGTGCTGATAACGTTGTCTCACACGTGTACAAGGCATCTCCACTTCCCTCATAGTTGTCACTCATTCTGAGACGCCCGTTACACACTCTACCACGCCTGGTAACAACACTAAACACGGACAACACTAATGCACTCTGCTGGCTGTTCTACCTGTCACAAAGAATTGTAACTCTAAATCATTTACATACCTGCCAATGGCGTGTACGTGCGCATCTACGGACCTGCATTGACATCCGACTTGCCTTCACAGTGCTTCATTTCTTTTGTCAGGTAGTCTATATACGGCTAAAGGCGAACATGTCGTTATTTAACAATTTTAGAGAAGCTGTAGAGTCATGTTTCAAGAAGTTAATCCTAGACTGGCCACGCTCGGTGAGCATTTAAATGACTACCGTGGAGTATCGAATACTGCATATTGTTTTCTGTCAGCAAAACATCTGGACCAGTTGATTACTGTGCCTAGATGATATTAAAGGTCGTTCATTTGACTAAGTATCAGAGACTGAAAAGGGATGAATATTTGACATTTCTTATCGTTTTGTGAAATCGCAGCTTGTGTTAAGACCTAGTTCCACTGCAGTGACTTTGTATATGAAAATTGTAGCCCAAAAAATGGAGAATTTGTAAACTCAGGAGTACACAGTGAGATGTAATGTCACCATTTAACGACAATCATCAGCAAGGCAGTGACAAACTGTACTCCTTCAGAACGAATCTTACAGTCTCTGACGAAGTCTGATCTCCTCTGAACCTCCCTGGGACATGAAAAGTATACGCTGCACCGGGACTCAAACTCGGAACCCTGCGTTTCGGTACTAATAATCTTACCGACTGAGCTATCCAAGCACAACTCATGACCCGCCCTCACAACCTTACATGCGCACTACCTCGTCGCTTACCTTTCACACTTCAATGTTCCCCTGCTTACCTGGCGGGACTAACACTCCTGGGAGGAAGGACCTTGCGGGATGTGCCTTAGGCACAGCCTGGGCGATTGTTTCCTAAATAGGTCCAAATGAGTCAAATGGCTCTGAGCACTATGGGACTCAACTGCTGTGGTCATTAGTCCCCTAGAACTTAGAACTAGTTAAACCTAACTAACCTAAGGACATCACAAACATCCATGCCCGAGGCAGGATTCGAACCTGCGACCGTAGCGGTCTTGCGGTTCCAGACTGCAGCGCCTTTAACCGCACGGCCACTTCGGCCGGCTAAATAGATCCAGTCCAGCGAAGTACGCAGCACAGCTTGCTTGGAGTTTGGAATGTAGGGAAGAGGTACAAGCGAGATGGAAGCAGCGAGTGCGGTTACTGACCCCTATATGGTTACCAAGTCCCACCTGTTTATTTAGCTACATGAATAAAATTATTCACACTCAGATGCCTTTTTCAGTACCTCTCATCCCCATTCCGCACCAAAAAATCTAACTTAAATCAAACGGGTGGCCAGTCTCACTATAAAAAGTTCACCGCTTGACACGAGGGTAATTATTTCAAATATTAGTCACAGGCCCTTCTGACAGTCGCAAAGACCTAGCATCCTTTCACAGGATGAGTCAAGTGTAGAGACATCAGAGCCAGAAGACTGACAATTATAAATAAAATTAGATTACAACACACATAGATTACGACACTCACTGAAAAAGAAACGCTAACGCATAGTACCTAAAAACACTGATGTGTGAAAAGACTAACGGTTAAAAGAGCACACCAATATAAATTAAAAGTGAAAGTACTTTACAAATTTCCGTTAAGGAACTTTCTTTACGCATTTTGGCATGTCTGATTTAATTTAGCCTCGGGTGCACCCTTTGACACTCCGCAAGTCCATCCTGCCAGCTAGTTAAACAGAAAATACTGCATGTTCTCCAGTCTTCTACCGAATAGAATTTCTTCTTCCACCCGCAAACGAAAGTTTCCTTCGGAATTTACCATCCGCAATCTCCACTACGTGTCTTTGCTTTCCATTGCTATATGCCGAGCGAGGTGGCGCAGTTGCTAGCACACTGGACTCGCATTCGGGAGGACGACGGTTCAATCCCGCGTCCGGCCATCCTGATTTAGGTTTTCCGTGATTTCCCTTAATTGCTCCAGGCAAATGCCGGGATGGTTCCTTTGAAAGGGCACGGCCGGCTTCCTTCCCCATCCTTCCCTAATCCGATGAGACCGATGATCTCTCTGTCTGGTCTCGTCCCCCAAACAATCCAGTCCAAAATCCACTGCTACAGGTCGAAAAGCAAACATCTTGCTTCATTTGATTCTGTTGCCTCTCGCCGGAATCTGCACTTCTCATTCAACCTTGTAGCCATGACCCCGAACTAATATCGACTGACTCCGCTCCCTTCGAGCTCCCGATCCCCGACACACATTCTTGGTCTCTTCCCTCTGTCTCATAAACAACACAAAGACGTGCTTACATTGGTCACTCTGCTCCATAACACCCCGCTTACTTTCTTGCTGCTCCCAGCTGGATTTCTAGGCATAGCACTCATCTGGAGACCACAGCTATTACCTTCAACACGATAGTATGGCCGCCCGCACATGGAGTGACTGAAAAGGAACGAAATGGGCGGGCCGTGTAAATCGGCAACTGGTTGCCGACTAGATGGCAACGCAGCTCCGCACACACCGCAACTCTAAAATGAGAAATGCAGTTGCCATGTGGTACGTGTAGGAGAGGGAGTATTGTTCGTTTCACCCGAGAATGTTATGGTTACAATCAACATCCCGAGTACAGATTCGAGCTCAGAGGAAGAAGTCGTGCTCTGTTATCAGTAGGCACCAATGAGCAAATTATGAAACCGCTAATGATGCAGCACCAAACGTTACAGTTTATGCTAATTCACTGCCCGATGTGTTACGTAATTATTCAGGAAAGTACCTAATAACGCCACGCGTATTTCTTCTGTGGCAGTGGAACTACTGTACTTGAATGCTCTCTTTATGTTGACTATAGTTAAATAATATGAATGAATACAAAATAAGTCCTCCGCTTTTACGTGTTGTCGATTACTTTTATCTTGAAAACTCGCAAGCCATTAGATTGATACATACGGAATTGTGGCGCAGATGATTTGTTCTTACATAATTTCTATGTGTACACCATTGTTTTATACATATCGGAGACTTAGATTCTCTGTTGTTTTCGCGCCATGTTCTCTGTTCGTTTGCACACGTTTTACAGAATGTCATACGCGCTGCTAATCACACAGAAGAATATTCCCTGTATTAGCTACATATTTTTGTACATTTGCTCACGCTGACGTACCGATAATATTATTTTAAACAACAGATGTACAGTATACTACGTATCTGCCATAAGTCTTCTTTTTCCACCTCACACTACACTTTCTCTGTGAAATCCCGTCTGCAGTAGCGTGAGAACTTCTAATCTTATAAAACAGGATATTGTTCCACATCCTGTACAAAGTTAATGTTCACAAACTGCTCGTTCAAAGTAGACCAACACGGAGATCACGACGCAACACAGATCTCTTGGCAAAGCGGACGCCGAGTCGCTGGCAACTGGTTGGTAACGCGGTGCAAGCGATTTACTGGTGAATCACTTAGCGGTCGCGCAGTCTGGGGAGCCCTATTTAACTACACATGAAGTCATTCACAATCGGCCGGTTACCAGCTCGCGTCGGCGTGTACGCAGGGGCCCTCACTTCGCAGCTGTAGGCGCACATCGTTCAACGTTTGCAGATAGCCATGAGTTCTCGGAACTGCTATGGTTCTGAAACAACTCCAGGCGTTGCACAGGCTTCGTGGTAAACACTGCCGAGAGCGAGTTAACTTTGCTGTGTCCGTCGTTTCTCGGTCACTTGTACCTGGGCGTTAGGTAAACAGACCTCCCGGGCTTCCCAAGAGACGCGGCACCATATCCGCCGTTTCCACTCTCTCATCTACATCTACCTCTACATCTACATGGATACTCTGCAAATCACATTTAAGTGCCTGGCAGAGGGTTCATCGAACCACCTTCACAATTCGCTATTGTTCCAATCTCGTATAGCGCGCGGAAAGAATGAACACCTATATCTTCCCATACGAGCTCTGATTTCCCTTATTTTTTCGTGGTGATTGTTCCTCCCTACGTAGGTCGGTGTCAACAAAATAGTTTGTCATTCAGAGGAGAAAGTTGGTGATTGGAATTACGTGAGAAGATTCCGTCGCGATGAAACACGCCTTTCTTTTAATGATATCGAGCCCAAATGCTGTATCACTTCTGTGACACTCTCTCCTGTATTTTGCGATAATACAAAACGTGCTGCCTTTCTTTGAACTTTTTCAATGTACTCCGTCGGTCCTAGCTGGTAAGGATCCCACACCGCCCAGTAGTATTCTAAAAGAGGACGGACAAGCGTAGTGTACGCAGTCTCCTTAGTAGGCCTGTTACATTTTCTAAGTGTCCTGCCAATAAAACGCAGTCTTTGGTTAGCCTTCCCCACAACATTTTCTATGTGTTCCTTCCAATTTAAGTTGTTCGTAATTGTAATACCTAGGTATTCAGTTGAAATTACGACTTTTAGATTAGACTGATTTATCGTGTAACCGAAGTTTAACAAGTTCCTTTTAGCAATCATGTGGATGACCTCACACTTTTCGTTATTTAGCGTCAGCTGCCACTTTTCGCACCATTGAGATATCTTTTCTAAATCGTTTTGCAGTTTGTCTTGATCTTCTGATGACTTAATTAGTCGATAAACGACAGCGTCATCTGCAAACAACCGAAGACGGCTGCTCAGATTGTCTCCCAAATCGTTTATATAGATAAGGAACAGCAAAAGGCCTATAATACTACCTTGGGGGACGCCAGAAATCACTTCTGTTTTACTCGATGACTTTCTGTCAATTACTACGAACTGTGACCTCTCTGACAGGGAATCACAAATCCAGTCACATAACTGAGACGATATTCCATAAGCACGCAATTTCATTACGAGCCGCTTGTCTGGTACAGTGTGAAAAGCCTTCCGGGAATCCAGAAATACGGAATCGATCTGAAATCCCTTGTCAATAGCACTCTCTTGACAGAGTGCGTTATTCAGAGACATACTCTTCTTGCTGCCAGGGTAACAGGTTACCAACATTCTCCCTTTAAATAAAGGGTAACTGATATGGAGCGTACCTACATCTTCAGACTAAAGCGTCTTAAATAAGCAGTCTCAATCATAAATAATTAAATAAGCAACTCAGTCATTAAGTACACTGCCCCGTAAAACGCAATGTTCCGATTTTGAAATCCTGTCAAGCACAATGTTCCAATCGTCCAGGAATTTTCGAAACAGTGCACCACAGGCCAGATTACTAGATATCTTCCTGTGCAATGACCCGCTTTGGAGGGTTGCGCCAACAGTCCACTATGAGCTGGAGTCTCATCACAGCCCAGTCGTCTTGGAATGTGCCAATATCGAAGAGACAATCCAGAGTATGGTAAAAATTACGTGCCTAACTAAGTGGGAAGAATAGACCGCTCTGGTAGGACACCATCTGGAGGAAAGGTGGACTCGGCCATCGGGTATTTGACAGACGTCCTTCAGATCTGTGCTCGGGGGACAAGCACAAGGATGACCACCGAACCTTGAGCTAGAGGCGTGCCGTCTGACATCTGGGACCTTACAGCCGCTAAGTCGCGCGTGTAGACGTATTGCAACATTACCGCGATCCTGCCAACCGTCGCTTGTTTAGGGGGAGCTGCAATGCGAGTAAACAGGGTTTCTGCCTGTGCAGCTCAATAATAACACTCGGTACGAGTGACGTCGATTCACCTCTAGCGTCCCCAAAAGTCGACATGTCGCCCTTTTGTACATCTAAGGACTTTCATTTGGCAGCTAGTCGTACACACCGAGCGAGATGAAACATTAGTAAGGTACCAGACTCGAATTCTGGAGAACGACAGTTCAAGTCTGCATCCAGATTTCCCTAAATCGCTTAAGTCAAATACCGGATAGTTCCTTTGAAATAGGTAAAGCTGAGTTTCTTCATCATCTGCGTCTGTAATTTCTATCCACAGAGACGCATTTAAATCTAGTTCCTTCTACATGTGTGCACTGTTACCAAAGAACTCTGGGGTTCCACCAGATATCGACTTTCGAGACAGTACCGAGCGAACCGGTACTTTGGTTAAGACACCAGTCTGGTATTCTAGATGACTGTGGTCCACATTCCCGTCTGAACTCTCTGATGTAGGTTTTTGGTGGTTTTCCTAAGTCACATAAGGACAGCTCTTAAAACAAAGCCACAACCGATTTCCTTCCCTGTCCTCCATTCCGAGCCTGCGTTTCTTCTTTAACCTTCTCGACAATGACGGGAAATTACACCACAAACGAATTTCCTTCTTAGATGTCTAACATTGTGGTATAGCTATCTTCAATCGTTTCTTCATGTGACTGTACATCATATGTGGCCAGACATTCAATAATTTCTTTATTTCTTCGCGATGTGACCGTTTTCACAAATGATATACTTTAAATATTCGCTAAAGCTCTCCGGTACGTGGTTTTTGATACAGAAGCCAAACAGAAACTCTTCGTCACTGCTTTTAATCGACCTGACACTTAACGTTATCTATATCTTTTCGAATTTCGAGTGTTTGTTTTCACGAGGCCTAATTGAGATTCTGACAGGGTGCAGCCTCCGCATGAGATCGATTTGCTTATCTGATACACATTTCTCTTAGAACTACCTTATTTCCGACATCGTTGTTCGCCAAAAAATGTGTACGCTTTTTTGTTGCTGATAAATGAGATTTCTGGAAACGGAGGAGAAGAAAAGCAAGGAGGTTAGAGTTTAACGACTCGTCGATGCCATAATCCTTATAGACGAAGTGGTAACTATGAAATCAAATGAACCAATCCGGCCTTCTCCTAACGTAGTTCAGAGACGCACCGGGAAGTATGAAGCTAGTGTTTTATTTGACAAAACTAGTATTAGGTCTGCGACAACGAAATACGCATTCTGGTCCTGCTCTGAACCACAGAAGGAAAAGAAATGAGTAGCCACGCTCGTGCTTTTCTCACGTGACATCCTGAAAACCACGGATTAAGGCAATAACACAAACGCAGTATTTCTTGACTTCCTGATAGTAGTTGACTCAGTACCACACCAACGCTTATTAACGCTTATTAACCTTCGTATAGAGCTTCAAGAGAAATTTGTGAATGGACTAAGGATTTCTTAGTAGAGAGGATACAGCATGTTTTCTTGTCTTAACTTCAGGTGTGCCCCAGGGTAATATATCGGTTCAAATGGTTCAAATGGCTCTGAGCACTATGGGATTTAACATCTATGGCCGTCAGTCCCCTAGTACTTAGAACTACTTAAACCTAACTAACCTAAGGACATCACACAACACCCAGCCATCACGAGGCAGAGAAAATCCCTGACCCCGCCGGGAATCGAACCCGGGAATCCGGGCGTGGGAAGCGAGAACGCTACCGCACGACCACGAGATGCGGCAAGGTAATATATCGGGATCCGCGGTGTTCAAGTTGTATATTAACGACCAAATACACAGTATTAAGAGTAACCTCACACTTTTTCAGAGGAGGAGGATATTAGTGTTTAACGTCCCGTCGACAACGAGGTCATTAGAGACGGAGCGCAAGCTCGGGTGACGGAAGGATGGGGAAGGAAATCGGCCGTGCCCTTTCAAAGGAACCATCCCGGCGTTTGCCTGAAGCGATTTAGGGAGATCACGGAAAACCTAAATCAGGATGGCTGGAGACGGGATTGAACCGTCGTCCTCCCGAATGCGAGTCCAGTGTGCTAACCACTGCGCCACCTCGCTCGGTCACACTTTTTCAGATGTTGCAGTTATCTGCACAGTATTAAGAGTAACCTCATACTTTTTCAGATGTTGCAGTTATCTACACTACCTGAGAAAAGCTGCAGTTTTCGACTGGGAAAGAATGGTGGAGGAAATTGAGTCAGTTTCCATCATACCATTCTGATATCTCCTGTGAGCGATTTAGTGAAACCACGAAAAAATCAGAGTGGGTGATTTGTACCACAGTAACTCATTAAAGCACGTCCAGTGTCTTACCATTGCGCCTGCTTCCAGGATGAGTTATTTTTTACTTACAAATTTCTTGAAAGCTGTCCTTAAGCTTGTTGTGACTTCTTCCAGCTTTTGTTTATTAGGAGACATTCTCTTTCGTTTGAATCTGCTGCCCAGATCTTCCTGCTTCCATAGTAACTTCCTAATATTGCTATTAGGCCGGTCGGTGTGGCCGCGCGGTTCTAGGCGCTACAGTCTGGAACTGCGCGACCGCTACGGTCGCAGGTTCGAATCCTGCCTCGGGCATGGATGTGTGTGATGTCCTTAGGTTAGTAAGGTTTAAGTAGTTCTAAGTTCTAGGGGACTGATGACCACAGCGGTTGAGTCCCATAGTGCTCAGAGCCACTTGAACCATTTTTTGAACCATTTTCATACTACTACTCTACCATTCTCTAGGGCAGTTTAGCTACCCACAAACATACTTTAACACTGAGAAATCTGAGACTTTAATGAAAAACAGTAACACGCATCCTATTCATGATTTTCGGCACTGTCTGACTTACAGCTATTCACAAATCTGAAGAGTTTAGTGAATGAAGGACGCTTTCGGTTTTGCTTTTTGAGTTTATGGCACCAGAATACTTTGTTTGAAATAACGAAACAATTGACAGTTAGACACGGATTCGGTTTGGCGTTTCGCCACTACCCGCAGGTCCAAAATGGCAACGGCAGCAACAGGTGTACAGTTCAGTATTTAAGCCTTTCGTATATTTTCCATTAACCACGGCCGACAGAAGCCATCGTACGGGCGCCAAGCGGAGAGAGGCGCGAGAAGCGCCACAAGTGTAAGACTTCTACACTGAAGAGCCAGTGAAACTGGTGCACATGCCTTAACATCGTGTAGGGCCCCGCGAGCACGCGGAAGTACCGCAGTACGACGTGACATGGACTCGACTATGTCTGAAGTAGTGCTGGAGGGAACTGACATCGTGAATACTGCAGGGCTGTCCATAAATCCGTAAGAATACGAGGGAGGGGAGATCTCTTCTGAACAGCACAGGCATCCCAGATATGTTCAATAATGTTCTTGTGTGAGGAGTTTGATGGCCATCGGAAGTGTTTAAACTCAGAAGAATGTTCCTGGAGCCATTCTGTAGCAATTCTGGACGTGTGGGGTGTCGCATTGTCATGCTGGAATTGCCCAAGTCCGTCGGAATGCACAATGGACATGAATGGATGCAGGTGATCATACAGATGCTACTTAGGTGTCACCTGCCAGAGTCGTATCTAGACGTATCAGGGGTCCCATATCACTGCAATTGCACGCGCCCCACACCATTAC
The DNA here is from genome assembly GCF_021461385.2 of Schistocerca piceifrons. NCBI lineage: Eukaryota > Metazoa > Arthropoda > Insecta > Orthoptera > Acrididae > Schistocerca > Schistocerca piceifrons. The sequence goes on along the minus strand of NC_060139.1, from coordinate 929,648,847 downwards.
AGAGCCTCTACAGGCTTGAACAATCCCCCTCTGACATACAGAGTCCATGGATTCATGAGGTTGTCTCCATACCTGACACGTCTATCCGCTCGATACAATATGAAACGAGACTCGTTCGACCAGGCATGTTTCCAGTCATCAACAGTCCAATGTCGGTGTTGACGGGCCCAGGTGACGCGTAAAGCTTTGTGTTGTGCAGCCATCAAGCGTACACGAGTGGGCCTTCGGCTCCGAAAGCCCATATCGATGATGTTTCGTTGAATGGTTCGGAAGTTGACACTTGTTGATTGCCGAGCATTGAAATCTGCAGCAATTTGCGGAAGAATTTCACTTCTGTCGCATTGAACTGTTCTCTTCAATCGTCATTGGTCCTGTGCTTGCAGGATTTTTTCCGACAGCAGCGATGTCGGAGATTTGATGTTTTACCGGATTCCTCATATTCACAGTACACTCGTGAAATGGTTGTACGGGAAAATCCCCACTTCATAGCTATCTCGGAGATGCTGTGTCCCATCGCTCGTGCACCGACTATAACATCACGTTCAAACTTGCTTCAATCTCGATAACCTGTCATTGTAGCAGCAGTAGCCGATCTAAGAACTGCGCCAGAAACTTGTTGTCTTCTATAGGCGTTGGCGACCGCAGCGCCGTCTTCTGCCTGTTTACGTATCTCTGTATATGAATACGCCTATACCAGTTTCTTTTGTGCTTCCGTGTATACTGGACTTACCAGAATTTATAGCGGCCGCTTGGGGCGCCAAACTAAAGAGGCGTGCAAGTGCAATGTTTGTATACAGTGTGTTTCATAATTAGTAGCGGAAACTGACACTGGTGAAAAGATATGAGGGAAAAGTTGGTATCGGGGGGTGGGATGGGGGTGGGGGCGCCAAATCATAGTCTCTTACGTGGAAAAATATTCTCGAAACGTTTCTGCCACTAGCCTGCAGTGATATATGCGTCTTGCAAATCCGTGGTAGCCTTACCACTTTGCTGCTCGCTTTCACTATTTGTTGTAGATACTCTTTTGTGTCTTGTGAAAAAAATCGGTAGAAGCTACATGGCGACAATGAGTCACAACTGTTACGTTAGCGGCGATAATCGTCGTCCCTAACTTGTATGATAGTGCTGAATCAAACTTCTGCTTCTGTTATCTTCAGTCTCGCTGGGGAATCCATGGAATGCACTTACAAAACAAAATTGTGATAAGCTTGTTTCTCTGTACTGGGAGCTTGGAGTCTTGCAACTCTGCAGTACACGTTTTAAATGTGCCTTCAAGTAATGCAGAACACAGGACCTGTGACACTCTCTCGCTAATTTTAAAATGAAAATAACTCGTACTGCATTGTTAAATTGAAGTATGGCTGTAACTGAATTCATAAACCACAAAAGAAATGAGAAATGCGAACTCACAAACAAGCAAGCACATTGGTGTAGACGTAGCCTGTAATGGTCAGTTGCCAATATATGCCACCTACCTACTCGAGCCTGAAAGAGGTATGTAGCTTTAAAAATAATTTCAATATGGTAGCTACATTTCATATGCAGCAATGTAAGACCTAAAATACATCAAATGTAAACTGGGCTTCAGCACTAATTTTATTCTTATTTCATTTCACTTTCCTTATACGTAAGTTTCTGAACTTACTGCTTAACGTAGTAACTTCTTAACAATGTTGCATATTTGTTTTGTAACATATCTTTCTGTTGTAGTCAATCGCGGTAACTTCGTACCACTTATTACAATTTTTTTGAAAATACTGGACACAAAATAAATTACACGTCACAATAGACGTTGTAAGATTTTACATCTATAGTTACTGAGTGCTTGGAAAAGTGGAAATGTATACTAACTGTGCAGTATTAGAGCAAAATTTCAATTTTAATGTTGGTACAAAGCTACACTGTCATTCAGGACAACTGTAGACCACTTTTTTTAAAAAAAAAAGAAAATCTTTTGCTATGTCTGATGCTCTGGGTATATGTAGATCATGCCAGAAGGAAGTCAGATGTTAATAAGAATTAAAAACTAATTGTGTTAATTCAGTACTGCGAATTTACTTTGAAATACAAAGATATTTATATCTACCTGACATTGTCCAGCTTAAATCTCTGTCATCAGAAGCTCTCTTCACAGATAACGCAATTAAAGAATAATCACAAACCTAAGAGCTTGCAGCAATTTGAAAAGGAAACTGAAATTCTAACTGGAAATCACAGAGGTAACAAAAGTGTTACTTTTAGTACAAAATAATGGAAGTAAGTGGAGCAGCGCTCATTTGAAACAAAAGTGGTAAGTAGTACAAAGATATTCTGAGTGGTAAAAAGTTACCCTGATTGACTGTATACTCTGCTTTTCGCCATTTCGTAATTTACTCCTGTTCTAAGATAGGAATTGCGAAAGTGAAATTTGAGATTTCCAAATCTATTTATCGGATAAAGCATTAGTCAAAAGTTGTCAGTAACATTTGTATTTTAATGGGGCAAGTGATGCAGGCAGCTGTCAGAATGGAAAGTGGGCTCCAGTACTCGATGTCCAGAGTCCCCACTATCATCACAGGCCAGAATACTTGCTTCAGGTGGCACCTGATTTGTTCACCTAATACTCGCTTGACAGAGGAGGCTGCTGTATTGGATGGCGACTGTGCAACTACTGCAGTCGCGGGGGACCTGCACGTACAGCAACCTATAGCAACCTATAGCCTGGGAGACGGGAAGCGTGGTGGCATGTCTGTTAGCATGGCCACTAACCACGGGCCCTGTCCTAATGCCGCTGATGCCCAGCTGCGCTCGTTGCGACCCGGTGCATGGTAGATGACCGGCGATACCCACGCTAGCAGTCAGTCGTGGCAGCCGCTGGTGACCGGACATGGCAGGTGCTGCCTCCTCCAGTGGTGGTGCGCTCCAACCATAGCAACATAATTGTTTGTAATAAAACACTGCCACAGTGTAATTGTGTAATAAAATGCCTCCATAGCATAACTGTTTAGAGAAAACGTTTCTGCTTCAGCCTAACTTTGGAAATAAATAACAAAATTCCTCCATAGCAAAATTCTTTAGGAAAAAACATAATGACTATTGTTTAATAAAACGCCAAAACAAGTATGCTAGATCGAAGAGGAAAGGAAGGGGCAGGAGAAAATTCTGGCAACACTGCATGGCCTTGGACTTGACTTTACTTTGACCTTTGGGTGACCCTAATCGTAACCTTAATTTAGCTTTAATTAATTCTTTGTCTGTTTTGTAGATACCCCAGAGACACTAGTAGAAATCTGCCTCATTAATTCTCCAGGCAGATTTCCATTATTGTATCTGGGATGGTTGCAAGATATATGAATATCATACGGAGCTGTATTAGAACGTGAAGAACAGTTACAGTCCAGCTGTCATATTTCACAACAAACCATAATGCGAAGTATTTAAGGATGTGATATGTCACGATGATCGAAGTTTATTAATGTAAGAAGTGGCCTAGTTGAGAGGGAAGGAGAGCGACTATATTAAGAGCAATATTAAGACAGTGAATAAGGCTTGTTGTCAGGTGGACATCAGATCAGCATTTTGTATGAAGTCACAACTGATGAGAGCCTGCTGAGGAAGCAGCATTGACTTTAATGACCAATTGAGGACAACATCCTTAGGCACCAAGGCGACTAGCAGACAGTGACAAGCGGTCAGAATGTTTGAGAACATTTTACAAGGTTCTGGAGGAATCTTTAAGGAGATCTTTTGAAGAGTCATGGGAAAGCATCTCTATGGGAGGAACTCCCACAAAAGTCTCTGAAAAAGTAGTTTACAAATGGTCAATGTAGGGGGCCAGGGGGTCAAGACAGTGATTACCCGGCCGCTGTGGCCGAGCGGTTCTAGGCGCTTCAGTTCGGAACCGCGCTGCTGCTACAGTCGCAGGTTCGAATCCTGCCTCGAGCATGGATGTGTGTGATGTCCTTAGGTTAGTTAGGTTTAAGTAGTTCTTATTCTAGGGGAATGATGAGCTCAATTGTCCCATAGTGCTTAGAGCCATTTGAACCATTTGAGTGATTACCAGGAAGCAGCCAGGAATATAGTGACTTTTACGGATGGTTTGGCTGTTGTGCTAACAGCCAAACCATCAGTAGAAGTCACTATAGAGTGACACTTCCAATACTTCCACGCTGATGCACTAAAATCTACAAAAAGTCAGTACATATTTGAGTTTCCGATACGTATCCAGCAATAGTTATACCTTGAGTTTTCTAACTGTTAGAAAAGAACAAGCTCTCTAGAGTTTTTCTCTAGTAGTAGCAACGAGTAATAGTTGACTTTTTTTGTGTGTCAGAATATAAAGAGGAACAAGTGCTGTCTCGTTCTTGTCTCTCATTGTGGATGAAGTATTTGATTGTGTACGGTTGGAACGAATTGCAAGCAGGGCGCTTGTATGTGATAGCGAAAAGTAGAACCCTGGAATCGGAAGTTGCTGGAAAGGACTAACGTACAGAGTGGTAAGGTGAGCTCTTTCATTTGCGAAGATATAAAGCCACTGTAAGAAAACTTGTCCGAATAAGGCTGACCTATTGGAATATATATTGTTCTTAAATTGAATCCTTAAGTGTTTACACCCTTATTCACTTCCTACGAAGCCAGCAATTTCTCTCCATTCCAAAATCACCTGTGCTAAGCACCCTAGAAAACTTTCTCCCTTTCATTCCATTTAATGTAACTTAACAGACCTCAGCCCACGTTGAGGTCAATGTTCAGTGTCCTGATTGCGCCACTCAGACCACACCTTCGTCCAAAGGTGGTCATAGGATCTGCACTGGGATGCAACAGATGAAAATGGCTGAAAACTTGTCCTACGCCATACGATGGGGTAGTTCTGAATGCCGAAAAGTAACCTTACAGCATATTAAGTATTGTCATCAGAAAATCAACAGCGATAGGTTCAAAAAACAAAGTCTAACTTTTCTCGCAGTTTTAACTTTTTACTGGTAATGTTCAGGAAAGTGCTTGTATTGGCAAACGTGAGATTTTCCTATTCTTGATTAAGCTATTATCAACCTATTTCTCATGTCTGCTCTCATAAAATTTATTCTCAAATACATTCGATGAACTTCGGTCGTGTTGCAAATGAACTCTATGTTATCCTCCCTGAAATAAAGCTCTCTTTATTCATATATGTCTCGAAGGGGGGAAAAGTCATTGTCAGTAACCAGATTTTTCTGCTCCTTGATTCACGCTTATTCTTCTGATAAATCGAATGGGGAAGATTGTTGTACGTGGGGGATAGTGAAATTAGAAACACATATTTCCTGGCCAGTGTCTCAATCTGGTGACTGGTTTTAGAGTCACATGAAGGAAAGTGCACTACAAACTGCCATAAGAGCCGGCCGATGTGGCCGAGAGGTTCTAGGCGCTTCAGTCCGGAACCGCGCTGCTGCTACGGTCGCAGGTTCGAATCCTGCCTCGGGCATGGATGTGTGTGATGTCCTTAGGTTAGTTAGGTTTAAGTAGTTCAAAGTCTAGGGGACGGATGACCTCATATGTTAAGTTCCATAGTGCTTAGAGCCTTTTGAAGCTGCCATAAGCAGTTTCCGGCACTTTCTATTCTTTTCGTTGTTGTGAGACACGAGGTATCTCATATTAATATTTGCCACTATGTGCAGAATATGCCATTAATTTATACACACACCCTCTAGCGTCGAAGTGGCTCACAAAGTAAAATTTAGAAGCAGCATCATGCTTTGTACTGGATATGTTCGGCTTTTCCACTTTACTATACAAATTTTTCCAAATTTTGTGTAATCTGGTATGACCTCATTAATTTGCACACGGTGTAATGTCAAAGTATCTTATTGACTTGGTATGATGGATATGACTGATGTTTAAATACCATCACACCCTCCTATAACCAGAATGTAATCTAATGAGCCTCTAGCACTCCATTTTTAGTGGTGTAGCAGCACAGGAGTAGCTCAGGCAGAGAAGCAAGATGTCCCTTGTACCTCACAGGTACAGAATTGAGTGAAATTACTCATGGTTGCTAATTTATGCCCACCATAATGGCCACAGGTACTAGGTGGCATGCATTTGTTTGTTTTTTTTTTTTTTTCTTGTCATTTAACTTACTGTGGTCAGTCGTTCAACGGACGATGGGTTCTTGGATACGTTTTTTCTGTTCATAATATTGCAAAACAGATGTTTGATGCAATGTATTGAATAGCTGTAGCTGGATGCCTGTGCAAGGACGCTGAAGGGGTTTAGGGGGGGGGGGAGGGGGGAGGAGGCAGGGGGGGAGGGGGGGAGGGGGGGAGGGGGGGGAAAGGCTATTGGAAACTCAAAGTGTGATTAAACAATTCTGTGTTCTGCTCCACTGCATGATGGAAATTTTCTGGAATACAATTCTGCACACTGCTCTATAGTTACGCACTGATATTTATCTGCATGTGCTACAAATAATATCACATACGGTTAGCACATTCCTACATCTAAATTGTCAGCAGAGCAACAGAAGGCAAGTGGATGGGTGTGCATTGTAACAGTCATGGATAATGCAGGGTGGAACAAATAAAAATGGTCCAGAGAACAGTTACAGGGTACAAAGAAACACAGCAGAGATAAAAGAAATACAGTGCTAATCTGACTGTAGCAGATGTCGAAAGTCACCCCATTAATATCCTGGAACTTTTGGGCTCTGGTCAGCAAGTTGCTGAAGGCGAATCGAAGCTGGACTGTTGGAATTGCTGCAATCTCATCCGAAATGTTCCGCTGCCGTTCTTGAAGACTATGAGGGTTGTTGCAATACACGTTAGACTTGAGGGCTCCCCACACAAAGTAATCGCACACTGATGGATCAGGTCATCTGGATGGCCAGTTAGGGCCACGACCAGACTGTTGTTCCAAGTGGAGCATTCGTCAGCATGATCGACATGATATGCTGGTCTCTTGTGACAGACATCAGGTTGATTTGGTAGAGCACTGAAGCATTTTCTGATGAACTGCAGCCACATTTTCTGGTGTGCGACTGGATATGGGAATGTTTTTGACTTGTTCAAAATAGCTCCTGTCTGACGTCATTTTCGGACTAATCTTTTCATGGCGCTCTTTGCTGGCATTTTGGTACCATTAAACTTTTGAGCAAACAACTGACTACACCATTTTCACGATGAATACACACAGCTTCATTGTGAGTACCATCGTCCACTTTGTACCACTGCATTCCCAATAACACTGCACACACTATGCTATGAACTGGTGCAGATCACATGGCAGACGTATACGTGGTGTGCACATCAAGGGGTTTGGTTATATGCATACATTCACATACAATCGTACCCACTCGTTTGGGCCACTTTTATTTGCCCCATCCTGTGATTATGGTGGAGTCTGTGCTACTGTTTCCCACAGTTACTAAGTTAGTCTTCCAAAGCCAACGAATTATATCTATCAAAGATTGCAAATAGTGTAGTTGGTCATATGCAAGGATCAAACACAACAGATCCATAGTCACCTTGTTACAACAAAATTGTAGTATGTAACTGAGGTAGAACAAACTTGAGAAACATCTGTCAATATTGTAAACTATTACGAAAATACGGCAAAAAGTAGTAGCAGTCCCGCTAGCCTTCCAAGATGTACTGATGTTCACCCACACTGCTATGCGGCCCTGGAGTGATATTTTGTAAGTATTTAAGATATGAGTGTTGTCAGTATTCCATGTGTGCTTATTCAGCTTATACTCGTATATAAGTGGCGATTTGGGGGTTAGTATTGTTATGAAATAACATTTGGAAGAAGTGCAGTTTGTTGACAGTCTTGCTGGATGGTGAAAATTTCAATCCACATCAGTAATAAGAACACACAGATTTAAATCTGGTTAGCATATGTAACAGTGGGTGGTGTGTGTGTGTGTGTGTGTGTGTGTGTCTGTGTGTCCGCTGTGTGTGTACAGAATAGCGTGGCCGGCAGATGCGCAGTCGGCAGAGCAAGTACGAGAAGAAAGGTAGCGGTGGGACTTTCAGACGGTCGGCGCACTGTAGAGGAAATGCCGACCACTGGAGGGAAAACTGCCGTTCAAAACTGAAGCCTAAGCTCATCTTTTTGTAACTATTAATTGGAGCATCTCCAAGCCCACACTTACATAATGAGATGTACTGTTACCTCTGCTTTGCTTAGTATCTAAAAGGAATTCCGCTAAAAATGCAACAAAATCATCGATTTACTTTCGTCTAACTTGTTATCCATTTGTAGATTTCAGAGAAGCGTCATGAGTGGCAAATTTTGAGTAAAATGTACGTTTCTAATGTTGCCAAGTTAAAATTTGTTTCTTTTACCAAAACACAGCGGAGTTTATACAATGTCAGTTATGAGAGAATTTTGAAACAGTGGTTTACTGAGCGAGAAGCTGAGGACAAGTAAAGCCAATAGCTTATGAAAAGGCGCATCTTAAAAAAATGTAATGTCTTCACTTACGTTGTTCTAAAACCCATAACATTTCACATTTGACCAGCTATCGACAGCCCTTAAAAACTACATTCATCGAAAAAGTCTGTACTACGTGGAATAACACAGTAGATAATGAAGTGCCGCATAATAACCATATGGCAAAATACTCACCTCTTTGCATGCTATCATTTGTCAAAATCTCGTTTCTATATCTCAAACCGTTTATGAGTTATGAGTAGCGTTATGGATCTATCATTCTGGCTTCATTGCGATCGCAAATGAGTGAGCTACGTAAGATCGGTATTCTGGAGATTGGTGACAGATGGAGATCTCCTCAAGTCAAAGGAAAAATTCAATATATTAGCTAAATTTCATATGCAGCAACCTATTATGTAACAGTCACCACACACAAAATCATACAGATCCCTGTTTTTCACTGCAAACTTTTCGAATTTCGTGCGGTGTCTTGCTTAGATACAAATATCACAGTAACTATGCCATTAACGAAATGATGGGCACTTCAGCTCTAAGTAATGGAAAAATGAATATTTTTACCGAAAAGTTTTTGTAAAATTATTTGAGGAAAATAGCAGTGAGTGAGCCTCGGTTAATACGAATGAATTAGCTTCGGACGAAAACTGCTCACTGCGCACCGGTCATCATATCCTGTGTGGACTTCAGCTGTTTTTCCAGTAGCACGAAGTACAGCTGTGAATCGACTTCTGAAAATCGACTGCACATTGAATTCACGCTTCCTATGCATCGGGCGACGCAGCTGTGTGTGGTGAGTTAAGACAAGGAGAGAGATGCAGAGTCTCGCAAAATACACGCAGTACAGAGTTGACCAGAAAAAAAACCCAGAGAAGCACAGTAAAAGATAGCAACTTACTTTTTAACATTACAAGATTTTGTCACTTTTGTATATTCATAAGTTTTTAATTATAATTTCACTTACTTTCTGTACTGAAATTAGCTGGGAGGAAATGAGAAGATGTATCGCTGAAGGAGCACAGAATGGACTAGGGAAGAAAAATATGAATCCAAGAAGACCATGGATGGCACAAAATGTACTGGATCTCATAGAAAAGCGGAAATTCATAGACGAAATAAGAACTATGTGCCACATATAAAAAGAGAAATTACTGAGATGAATAAGTAGTCATACATAAGAAGACTTAGAAAAGCAAACACAAACAAGAAGTACTAAAAAATTAGATCATTACAGCTTAAGTGTAGAATTTGTAACAACGTAGCTAAACACAAAAAAAGATAGTACTCTATTTGAGACCGACAAAATAGCACATAGGTGGAACGAATACATTGAAGAACTATATGACACAGAAAGGTGTCAGAGACGCCTCACATAACACAAGGACAATGGTAGAAATGAAAAATGAATTCATAGGACCATCAGTTAGCTGGTTAGAATTGAAAAATGTTTTAAACATGTTGAACAACGCCAAAGCGACTTGAACAGATAATATCCCTCTGAATTATTAAAAATATTGGGAATAAGGCGAAAGAACAACTGTACAAATTTACATGTCTTTGCTAAGATGATGGCACACTGGCAATGGAGTTAATAACAAGATAAAACAATTACCATACCTAAGGAAAGAGATGCCAAAGACTGTCCAAATTACAGAACTTTGACGTTACTAATCCAAGATTAAAAAATTCTGCTTAACGTTATTATGGAACGAGTAAAAGCTAAAATTTACCAACAGTTAGCAGGAGACTAATATGGATGTAGTGAAAGGAAAAGAACGCAAGGAAGCTATAATGCACTATGTAATATCTTGCAATGAACAGCTGTGATGAACACAGCAAAGTATGCTGCAATCATTGACCTAGAAAACGCTTTTGATAGAGTGCACTGGAAGATACTGTTTGGAAAACGGGATAAGATTTGAATTGATTTTGAGTGATATAAGACTGATTCTCAATCCGTGCAAAAGCCAGAGTACGGAAATAAATATAAATGGCACTAAGAAGGAGGCTATTTACATCAAGCGCAACACAAACAATGAAAAGAAGCATCAAAGGGATAAAACCCAATGGGTAAACAAATACACTGCATTCGATTTGTTGATGTAGTCTTAGAAAATTCCTAAAAGGACATGAACAACATGTTAAAAATTTTGTCTGATGTCTTGGATAACCACAAACTGATAGCAAACACAAATAAGACCGAAATAATGGCTATAGGTAAGTCGAACAGACAACTATGGCCAAATATTAATATGGGAAATAAAATACTATAGCAAGTAAATGAATTTTGCTACTTGAGAAGCTTAATAAAGAATGACGACAGAAGTACTCTTATTAGTGATTTTAAGAGAAGAACTGCAAAGACTAGACAAGCATCTAAAATAAGAGTAATTTATTAACAAACAGCCATCTAAATACAGAAACCAAAAAAATTATCAAGATCTTTATTAGGAGCACTTTGTGCTATGTTTGTGAAGGGTGGACTCTGGCAAAACAAGAAAAAAATAGAAGCAGTAGAGATGTCGATATGTAGAAGAGGCACAGAAACTTCCAGGACTAAAAGCAAATGTAATGCACAAATTGTAAAAAAATTAAAGAGAGATTAATTCGATACAGAGAAGAAAAACGAAATTAACTGGACATCTCTTTCGGTATGGAGAGCGGTGTGCTGACCCCACGCCCCTCCTATCAGCATCCTCCACTGAGGATGACACGGCGGTCGGATGGTCCCGGTAGGCCACTCGTGGCCTGAAGACGGAGTGCTTTCTTTCGGTATAACACCTTTATAAAAAATATCTTGGACGGGAATATCCTAGGAAAAAATCAAGAGAGAGACCAATAACAACATTACAAAGCGTTATCAGTAGAATGAACTGCAGCAATTACAACCATGTAGTACAGATGGCGAGGGTCATGGAAGGATGGCTACATCAACAAGGCGTTGCCTTTAGTGCCTGACAGTGATGGTGATTGAAATTACGATTTTATTTATTTATTTAACCTGGTAATATTAGGGCCATCAGGCCCTCTCTTACGTCCAACCAGACATTCTAGATGTTTTACATCTATTACGGTAAGCATGTTACACTACATTTAGAAAATAAAAACTGCAATAGTAAAGATAAAAAATCAGACACGCACACACAGTGTTAATATTCGTAAATGGAAAGTACAAAGTAATTAGTAGTAACGGTAAAGTACGTTCTTAATTACGTAATGGTAGCAACAATTGGCGTGAGAGAAATGGGTGGTGGAGGGAGGGAAAGAGGAAGGTGATAACACACAGTCAAATAATAAAAGAGAAGTTGTAGTGACTCATAGAGAACGGAAAGGAGGAAGAGGGAGAAGATAGGAGCATTAGCTTTACTGTTTTACAGAGGGTAAGCTGGCCATATACGTTATGCTTTGGGGAAACGTTATGAAGACGATCAAAGGAAATCAAGACACAAAGGAATTAAAGACATTATCTGCCAGTGGGCATTGATTTATATGAGTGGAGCAAGATGAAAATTTGTGTCAGACTGAATATGAGTTCACTGCTTAGTAGGCAGATGCGATGACCGCTACGCCCTTAGAAAACTATGTTCACTAGACCGCACAAGTAACCTAGCACGCTTCCCGTCAAACCTAAATTCTCAAATAATTCCACGCACTACTGACGTATGGCCCCTGAACATTAGCCAGTTACTAGCGGCATCTCGCCGATTCTCGTAAGGTTCCGAGCTTAGTGTGGATCTGCACTGAATGGACCATTGGCTATCATCGCCTTAATTATATATGTCATGTTTGTTCTTTCGGACATGTTAAGTGGGGTATTGGGCATGGAGTATGATGACATGGAAGATGCTTTATCTGTGATGAGAGGTAATAGGGTGTTTGCGCACTGAGGAACCGATGAAGGAGAGTATGGTAGTCTCGTAACTTGTCCGATCGCAAACGCCCTACCTGGGTGTATGAAGCACTGACATGTTCGTATCGACGAGTACTACAGATGGAACGTACATAACGCAGTTATGTTTAGCTCTAAACGTCTTGTGTTTTCACTGCTCGTACCAGGTTGGATAACATCGCGGTAGTGGTGGTTCGCTGGAACGAGTGGTTGCAGAAGTTTACGTTTCAGATCATGTGGAAATATGTTTCGAAACTTTCTGAGGGCATAGATGCAAGTGTATGTCTTTCGGCACTTGGTGACAGTATTCTCTGCCCAGCCCAATATTAATATAAAATTACACCCAGGTTCTTCACTGTTTTCTGATATGCAATTGGAATATCGTCAAATAGAACTGAGTATTAATTTTTTATGCGATACTAAGATTACTTGTCACTTTTTTGCATTTAGTTTAAGTTAATGCTTATAACAAATTTTTAAGAGTGTAGTTTGACCAGCTCTAACAACATGGTCACATATTTCTACTTGAATAACCAGATTTTGAATAAAATATGTAAAATATAAATGAAATGAATTATTATTCAAATCATGTTAAAATTAAACCCACAGCTTAGAAAAATTAAAAAGTAAAACTATCTTCTCACAAATGGGCCTAATTTACACATTTAATACTGATGACAGAACTGTGACAAAACTGAATTAGACTTATAGAACCACATTCGTAATGGCTTATGTGATACCTCGCGTCTTAATAACCGTAAATGAACCATTCGATGCCAGTGATTGTGTTTCAGATTCATATTTTGGTGGCCGGATGACAAATTTAAAAATAAATGGTTTATAAAAAAATGGTTCAAATGGCTCTGAGCACTATGGGACTTAACTTCTGAGGTCATCAGTCCCCTAGAACTTAGAACTACTTAAACCTAACTAACCTAAGGATATCACACACATTTATGCCCGAGGCAGGATTCGAACCTGCGACCGTAGCGGTCACGCGGTTCCAGACTGTAGCCCCTAAACCGCTCGGCCACCCCGGCCGGCAAATTGTTTATAAAAAACAGACTAGATATAATGCTAAATCTCTCCACAGTCTCTCACGAAGTAAGTCGATAACGATCCATCATTTAAATGATGATATTTTGCTTGGCGGCCTCTTTCACAATCAGACTATATAACTGTATTAAGTTACATTCTCTCCTGTTCAGTCCCTACTTCTCCACAACAACACTAACACAGCACTACACTGTACAAATAACCACCAGTTATTCCCACGATAGAGATACGTACTTGACACTTCATGACGGATAGGAGGAAGGCAACGACAAACCACCTCCAACAGAACTTTTCTAAGGACGTCACTGAGCTATTCTCATGTTTTCCCAACTTTCATTAATCGGGAGTGGACCTGACTATGATTTTGAGGCCCAAGAATAAGGAACACCAGCGAAAAAAGGCTCCTGGCGGAATACAGAAAAGGCTACTATACTTCTGCTGTAAGAGACTCTAGATGAAAATTGGGGTACCAGCTGCCTCATTCTGCCTTTCTCAGCAACCTTTAAACATTTTCCCAAACATTTTGGCATGCGAATATATTCGTGCTCTTTTTAACAAGCAACTCAACTCTCACTCCCTCAAGATCCTCTAACTGTCACTCGCTCACACTCACTAGTCCTTCGCTGAAGTCGCTCGTACCCAACCCTTCCTACTTGCCCATTCTCACTCACTCATTCAGCCCAACTCATTGCCATTATCTCTTTGTGTGTCTCTAACAGTCACTGTCTCTCGCTTCACAGCCACAGTTTTCTTCGTTCTGTCCTACTACTGCTCTCTCCTCTGACTGTCTCTCTTACTGTTACAATATCATTCAGTCCTTCCCCCTGTTGCCGTCTCCTCTCACTGTCACTATTACTCTCTTCCTAGTTGTAATTACACATACTTTCTCACTCCTTATAACTGGTTCTCACCTACTTCCACTTTCTCTTTATTCCTCTGCCACTGGCCGTTTCCTTCACCCTTTTCTTAACACTGTTCTGCCACTACCAGCTGTCTTCTACTGCCACTACGTACGTCTCTTTCTCTCACACTGTCATAGTTTCATTCGCTCTTTCTATACCACAACTGCGGCTTACTATCTTCCAGTATTTATTACTTTCCCGTGTCTTTCCCACTATCACTGTCTTCTTCTCTCTCAACATAAAAAAGCACGGATACGTTTGCATGCCGAATTATTTTGCGAAAATTTTTAAAGGTACTGACGAAGTCAGAATGAGGTAGCTGGTCCCACTTTTCAGTCAGAGTCTTGAAACAGGAACATATTAAACATTTTAGTGCTCCGATAGGAGCATTTTTGGATGGTTCCCCTCTTTTCCCTGCTACAGCGCGACTTGTCACCCATATGAGAAGAACTTTGTGGGCCAGTAAAATTTTGATATAGTTTTATTATGTGAAATTAAAATAACGCAAAACTAATTTTACACCTTCGATCGTATTTTACGTGCATAAAAATTTTTCACGTGCGTGAGTACTACAACATGAGGTTCTCAGAACCCTGATAGTAAAAATTTCAACATTGCCGTCTTGGAATCCGCAGCTCGGGTTTGGTACCCAAAAACCACGTTTTTCGGTTTTGCTCAGGAGTCACCCATGAACTAAATGGTACCTCGATAAGACCCTTAAGGCGCACCACAGACCGCGTACAATGCAAAGAAGAACCAACCGATTTTCTCAATTTGCCTAAGCAGGAGGAAGCGTTAATATCCAAACTTTGATCCTACACTGTAGAGTAGCTATAGTAATACGATCCTTCTGTTGAGTGTAAAAACGGTGCCTAGCCCAAGGGCTATTCAAAACATTTAACTGTATACTTCTATGACCTATAGAACCCGACGTACGAGCCCCGGGAGAACCCTTTTTATGCGCGGCGTTTCGGAACATTTTAGCAAGTGCTCACGCATGCGCAGCGATAAACGTATCTGGAGGATGTCTGATGCAGTTAGAATAGCTTGGATTGCTTTGTGAGGATGTTCTACGAAAAACCTGTGGCTGCAAAGAAAAGGCGGAAAAAACGTTATCTAGAATACACTTCATGAAAGACCATCATGGATAGACAGTTTCGAAAAAATTGACATATGAGTTGTTCTGACAGAGTTTTGCCTTCGAATAAAGAATCACGAAGTAGAATTTTCTTCATTTCTTGTAGACTGCTTCAATTAGAAGCTTTTTACAATGTGTTTTAATACATTAAAAAGCGTGGTAGGATTTAGTTAATATTAATAATTTAAAATACGAAGCGGCAAAGAAGTGTTTGCAAACTATACCAGTAATAACAACAATATTACAGATAACAATCGTATAAACATAAATGTGTTCATAAGAGTTCCTGTCACGTAGGTATCATCATAAGAGGCTGATGATCTCTGGTAATATAGTCGCAGATAACTTAACCGTCATGGAACAGAGAGCGACAAGCAAACAGTTCAGTCACCGGTCTGGACAAACACGCTTCCTCTGATAGCACCGAAAACAGGGTCTTTCTTATCACATACGAACTAACATGCTAGCTGAGATAGACCGGCGTCGTTAGACTAGTTGACCCATTTACACTGAAGATGTCGTAAGTACTCGCGATATACGTCTGTTCGTCCACCTTAGAAAACGAAGAATACTAAAATCTGATGTCCCTTCTATACTGAAACACCCAAATATGGCTTTTCGTTTCCGACGATTTCTCAATTAATGGCGTGTCTTCGGATTTATAGTCGAGTTCACCGTGCAATTTTAGAAAAAAAATTTATTTCTGTCCGTGTAAGTGAAATGCATTGGACGCCACGTATCAGGGTGACGTTGTTTCCAGAGGTTTGGCCAGTTATCGAAAGACGCATGATTCTTGTTTTATTTTTACCTCCCTCGGTTTCGTCCCTTCCAGAGAATTAATTGATTTCGGCTGCAATGCTCATTTGATGCGTCGATGTGAGTACTCACTTCTACGCAGTACTGCTCATAGGTGTTGTTATTACTCGACGAGGCTTTTCGTGTTTGACAGTGTACGAGCTCTATAGTGCAGAATCTTCAGGGCAGTTTTTATTTCGGGTGAATGTGGATTGGCAGAAGTGTGGATACAGTGGTCAGTTGTCCAGATTATCTATACACACCTTAGACAAGGGACGGGTCTTCGAATACCCTATACATTGTGTCTCAAGCATATTAATCAGATTTCACTGAGCCTACTGTCCCTAAAGTAAGACCCAACGTTATCCCAAATGAAGTCCCCCACCAGGTGCTGATGAACGGGAAAACTGAATGAAGAAAGAAAAAAAAAATAGGGATAACCCGTCAGTATCCAGAAACAAAAGTGCTGTCCGCTAAGTTTACTCTGGAAGAAGTGAAAGCTGCTATTAAAAAGTGTAAACAGGCAAGGCGCCAGGACTTGACGATATACTGGTGGAGCTGAAAAAGCATTTTGGGTCTGCGACTATGGAATGGCTACTACAATTCTGTAATAATTGCCTAAAACGACAGTACATTTCTAAATCTGGAGAATGATATATATCATCGCCAACCTGAAACCCGGCAAGCCAACTTGCGATGCCAAGAAGTTCTGCTCCAAATCTCTTTTGTGCCATCTTTATAAAATCCTCAAAATATTGTTGCTCAATCCTCTCAGCGCTGTCGCCGAGCCATAACTGATTCCACAACAAGCTGGATTTAGACCAAATAAAAATTGTACAGCACAAATACTCAATCTGACACAGAATATAGAGAATTGTTTTGAGTGGGGTCTGGTAACAGGAGCCGTAGTCGTGGATCTCTCCGCGGCTTATGATACTGTGAAGTACAATATCATTTTGCACAAACTACATCAACTAACGAGACATTATGACATTATCAGCTTCATACGAACCCTCCTTCAGAACTGTAAAATTTATGTCGAACAAGACGGCAAGAAAAGTAGATGGCGAATACAAAAAAGGGGTCTGTATCAAGGTAGCGTCCTAGCACCGATCTTGATTGACATCTGTACTAACGATCAGCTACAACAACCTTTTAACACAAAAGCTTCATCGATGCTGACGATCTGGCGCTAATATCTCAAGCCAAAGACTTCGAAACAGTAGAGAGACATCTAACAAACGGACTTCACACTCTCGTGGCCTACTACCAAAATAACTATCTGAAACCGAATCCGGCCAAAAACTCAAGTATACGCTTTTCGTATGCGAAACAAAGAAACCAACAGAAAATTAAATGTTGTATTGAATGGCTGGACACTGTCACAATCGAAAATATCTGAGGGTCATTCTGGACATTGCGCTGACATTTAGGAAGCACTGCCTGAACACAAAACAGGAAGTACCTGCCCGCAATAAAAGCGTCAGAAAGCTCACAAGTAGTGGATTGGGTGGCCCACCGAAAGTTCTCAGAACATCAGCGCTTGCATTGTGTTACTCTGCCGCTGAATACGCCTGCCCTGTTTGGTAAAGTTCTGTACACGCTTGGCATGTGGATATTGCCCTCAACGAGACATGTAGAATAACATCAGGGTGCCTGGGAGCAACGCTTACCTACAGACTCTACAGCCTGGCGGAGATAGCCCCACCGGATATACATTATGTCTTCAAAAGTATCCGGTCACCTGGAAGGTTTCTTGGGAATGGCAGCCCACTCTTCACGGAGTGCTGCACTGAGGAGCGATGTCGATGTCGGTCGGTGAGGCCTGGCACGAAGTCGGAGTTCCAAAACATCTAAGAGGTGTTCTGCAAGATTCAGGTCAGGACTCTGTGTAGGCCAGTCCATTACAGGGATGATCCTGTAGTGTTGAAAGATGCAGTCGCCATCCCAAAATTGCTATTCAACTGTGGGAAGCAAGAAGGTGCTTAAAACATCAATGTAGGCCTGTGCTGTGGTAGTGCCACGCAAAACAACAAGGGGTGCAAGCCCCTTCCATGAAAAACACGACCACACCATAACACCACCGCCTCCGAATTTTACTGTTGGCACTACACTCGCTGGCAGATGACGTTCACCGGGCACACCCTGCCATCGGATCGCCACATCGTGTACCGTGATTCGTCATTCCGCACAAAGTTTTTCCCCTGTTCAATCGTCCAATGTTTACGTTCCTTACACCAAGCGAGGCGTCGTTTGGTATTTACCGGCGAAATGTGTGGCTTATGAGCAACCGCTCGACCATGAAATCCAAGTTTTCTCACCTACCGCCTAACTGTCATAGTACTTGCAGTGGATCCTGGTGCAGTTTGGAATTCCTGTGTGATGGTCTGGATAGATGTCTGCCTGTTACACATTACGACCCTCTTCAACTGTCGGCGGTCTCTGTCAGTCAGCAGACGAGGTCGGCCTGTACGCTTTTGTGCTGTACGTGTCCCTTCACGTTTCCGCTTCACTATCACAGCTGAAAGAGTGGACCTAGGGATGTTTAAGAGTGTGGAAATCTCGCGTACAGACGTATGGCTAATACGGCAGTAGACAGATAGGGGTTGAAGCGTAGAAGTTTTCTGGTGGACCGCGGGGGGGGGGGGGGGGAGAGAGAGAGAGAGAGAGAGAGAGTGGGAGTGAGGGAGTGAGAGGGGGAGCGTCACGGCAAACGCCGTGGAAGTGGAAAAAGAACCTCTGCGACAATTTTGGTATGTAGTAGGGCTACTAGAGGATGTATGCTGCCTGTAGCGACATTTAATGCATTGGGTGTAAGAAGATGTTATTAGAAGGTAGGTTTACCGATGTTGTTGATCACGGACGATATATCCTGCGCCTGCTTCAGCGTCGGCATACCTATAACATGCCGAAATGTGCATCACACTTTCCCGATATAGCCCCTCTAGATTTCTTCCTTGGGTGTTTTGAGAAAGATATTATTTATGCCTTGCCTGTACGTGATCTTGGCAGAAGAACTGTGGATGCAATACCCTCCACCACCCCAGACACGGTTACGCACACAGGGGTTGAGATAGAGTGTCGTCTAGGTATTCTATGAGTTACGAAAGGGGCCCACATAGAAGTGTATTTTTTTTGTACAATACTTTTTGAGTTACTTTAGATGATTCTGCAAACTGCAAAAACATCTATGTTTTCATGGATTTTATAAAAATTGTATTTAGAAATCATGAAGCTTTCATAGGACTTCCAGTATTTTTGCACGAAATAATCTGAAACCTTTGTGTACTCTTTACAGCTTCATTCAAGAGCAAAGTTTTCATCTACCTACCAAAAATGCTCATTAAGCTCTCCATGAGACGCCTGACAAACATCTAGACGTTAGGCAAACTCGTCCCATATTTTTGTGCATCGTACCTGGAGTTACTGCATTCATTGCTGTTGCTGCACGACGTCGCAGTACACCCAGAGTTGTTGGAAGGAGGGACACGAAATCTTTAACAAATCCTCCCCTTCAAAATACACCGGGTGATTCAAAAAGAAAGAACAGATTTCAGTTGTTTATTAGAGCCAAACTATAAAAGATAGAACCACACAACGCGTGCCACTTGGTACAGGAAGGTTCAAAGTTTCGACACTGCTGAGCTGTTGTTTGTTTGTACGTAGCAACATGGCGACTACACCACAAGAGAAATAATTTTGCGTGTCGGAATTTGCCCGAAGTCAAACCATTGTTCAAGTTCAACGCACATTTTGTCGTCGATTTACCAAGGATCCGCCTCTGCACAAGTAGATCTATGACTGGCACACAAAATTCTTGAAAGTTGGTTGCACCCGCAAAGGAAAGAGTGGTGGTCTGCCACGCACGTCTGATGAAAATGTCGGGCATGTCCGAGATGTATTCACACGAAGCCCTCCGAAGTCCACATGAATGGCAGGCCAGGAACTTCAACTTCCTCAAATAACGTTGTGGCGTGTTAAAGACCGGCGCCTGCATATGAAGCCTTGCAAGTCGCAGTGACTGCAGAAACTGTGACCCGGCAACCTTAACAAAAGGCATGAACTCTGCATTTCCGTTCTCCAGGATATGACACTGCATACTTTTTCCAAACGATTCATCTTTTCGACGTTTCATCTATAGGGTCACGTAAACCACCATAATACAGGAATTTGAGGGAGGGTCACAAAATCCTGGCTTCGTCGTCCTCGAACATGAAAGAGACCCCACCCCTTAACGATGGATAGAGGAGATGGACAACAAGATCTTGTTCATTGCCTTTAGCCTCGCTGATAATCAGATCTCAAACCTAGCCAATTTTTTCCTGAGGGGGTATATATCAGACAGGGTCCTTCTCTCACTGACGGCAGATACACTGCAAGGGCAGAGAAATCAAACCGATGAAGTCGTCGAATAAATAAACAGGTACCTGTTAGTTCGAGTATGGAATGAAATAGACTGCCATTTCAATGGTTTTCGAGCAACGCATGATGCTTATGTTGAGTGTTTGGTATCCAGTATCTTCGCGCACAAGGGAAGCAGGCTTCACAAAATTATCGCAGTATGAAAGAGATGTACAGGGAGCATTGTCTCCCACGGTGCATAGTATTCCGCTGGTGTCAGCGTTATGAGACGGGTCTTGTAGGCCTAAACATCAAGAACATGCCCCGCCCTGAGCAAGTGCCCCTTGTCAACTCCAGTGCCACAATTTCGACTGCGGAGGAGCTCATAAAGACGAATCGTCGGAGCATCACATGTGAGACTGCCGTTAAACGGGCGATAAGGAAGGGAAATATGCGTCACATAATGCACGAGAACCTTCGTTATGGCAAAATTTGTGCACAGTAGGTGCCTAAGCATCTTTCATAGAATCAGAAGACGGTGAGAATGGGTGTCTGCCTGACCTATCTGTTGAGTTACGCGGAGCAAGGAAAGGGCATCATTGCTGAAATTGTGACATGTCACCACTTCGACACTGCCTCCAAACGGATGAGCATGTAGTGGCAACTTCCGGCTCTCCTCTCCCTCCCACACCCCCCCCCCCCCCCAAAAAAAAAGCCCTGTCTTCCCCGAAGTCCACAAACGTGATGCTCAGTTTCTTTTTCGATGAGGAAGGATCTCTGTTCGTCGACTGGTTAGCACAAGGTGCAACAGTTGACGCTGAACAGAATTGCAACACGTTGCTGATGCTCAAATAGGCCATCAAGTACAAGCGCGGGGGCAAGCTCTCGAATAGGATAGTGCTCCTCCAGACAACGCTAGGCCATATGCGACCAACAAGACCTTCAAGCTCCTTCAAAACCTTCCATAGGAGGTCCTGGAACATCTCCCCACGTGACTCCCATATCTTCAGTCCCTTAAGACAGTCTCTGAAATATCAGAGGATCACCTGCGGGAAGCAAGGAAGTGGAAGACGCCATGGAAAACTGGATCCGTCAGTAGCCTAGGAGTTTCTACACTGAAGCAATCCATTCCCTTTCCACGCATTGAGATCGGTGTATCACTGTCAGTGGCAATTATGTATAGTTGTACTGTTTCACATGAATGTAATTATAATATACTTATTAAAAATTTCTTTACGTATAACTAAAGTCTCCTTTTCATTTGGGCACATGATGGCGACCTTGAAGGCCACTGATGCAATGCCTGATCTATACGCTTCTTACAGCAAATCTGTCGCCGAGGCAGCTCATTGTTAAGAAATACTCTTTCACGCGGGTGTTAATGCGGTCGTGATCCGTCATGCTGAAAAACGAAGTTTTTGGCATGTGCTCGAAGTTGTGGAAAAAGCCAGATCCCCAACTTATTCCGGATCGTGGTCCCTTTAACCGAGCGAGCAAGGTGCACCAGGGAGGTAATGATGGTAACAACTTTCAACAAGAAACACTCTGGTTACAAATTAGCGAAAACTACAGCTTTTGCTTTAAAATGTCCTTCACGTACTTTAGACACGAGAGATGATAATGGGTTGCGACTCCATTTGAGTAAAAAAAATTGTCGAATTCATTCACTGTTAGCTGAGGAGGGGGACAAATTTAGGGTACTTGGGAATGTGGTATACGCAAATCCCCAATTGTTTACTGTCAACACGCTTCAGATATTTTGCAGATACTCCGTAGGAAGATCTTAAATAATTTACTCATGTCGTACCACGCTAAGACCACAGCACAACACGAGTGGCGCACAGTTAGAAGAGACTACGTTTTCAGGTTTCCTGCAGACGCAATTCTGCTGCGGTACAGATAACAGGTGCATCACAGTGTGTGACTGAAATGGTACAGTAACTGAAAACGTACACCAAAGTTGAAGTGCGTGAGACATCACAACTCTTGTGCGCAAAATGTCTGAATTGCACACAGATTCACGGTAAAATTCTGACAGTATATGGACCAAATGAAATATTGCGTCCAGTCATAGTGAAATGGTGTCAACAATTTGACCAAGGCCCCACACAAGATGTTTATGCTGATCAGAAAGCCCAGATCTTGCACCGTGTAATTTCCATCTTTTCGGCAAGCTGAAACAACATCTGATGGGAAAGTGTTCGTCCAGTCATGAGGACATTCACACAGAGGTTCTCAATGTATCCGTGACCAAGTAGCGGATTTCAGTTATCGCAGAGTTGAAAGATTGGTACAGTGTTCTATTTACACAGACTTGTGTCACTTTGAAGTTTAGCGCAGCATTCAGTAAAAGTTACTTCGCCTGACACAATAATGTGTAACTTAATTTTTTAAGTCACTCGTTCACGGGAGCGTCAGTCGTACTTTACTGTAATCTTAGGAACGTGCCTTTCTTGTATAGTTTAAGAACCGCATACATTCGCGTTCGCACGGCTGTTGATGATCTATGACCCTTAAGGGCATTACGTGGCAAGCTTCATGCATTGACGAGTCATTCTCTTCTACAATTTACTGTTGCGTTCGACGTCTGCAAGCAATCTCATTCAGCGCATGCAAAATATTGTTGTTGCGCACACGTGTCGTTATGACTGCACGTTGCTCCTATAAGCTGGAAACATTGTAGTTCTTTTCTCTCGTCGATTTATTCATTCGTTCTTTCTTGTGAAAATATAATATTGGTTCACTACGAATCTCTTGTGGCTTTTCCAATGAAAGAGACAGTGATGCTAGTACTACTGGAGCTCAGATATCAGTCATCTTGCGGAAACATCGATAGTAACCTCCTCCGGATGTTTCTCAGTCAGATTACGTGCTGTGTAGAACAGTCTTCCAAGAAAACGTTTAGCAGCTGCATAAATTCTGCTTGCTACCATAGTGTCAACGGATCCAAAAATCACCAGAGATCCTAACATCTAAACATAGAAATAAAGAAGCTCCTTTGGAGTCTACCATCCGTAGTGTGACACGAATCGTCTCTCGTATGAGTGCTAGGTTTGTACGACTCATAGTCCTGTTGGACTCTGGAGTGGACAAGAGATGTTTTACTTTGCGAATGTAGGTACGATCTGTTCATCCCAGTATCTTTTTGAGAAGGTCAAGACGCTGAGAAGAAACTAGTCGACATATAACATTCCGTCAGTTTTTTTCCAGTTATCCCATGTAATATTCCTGTCAGCTACGTGGAAGCACGAGATGTTAAGCTGATCGTACGATATTTTTCCAAAAGTCTAACGACATTTCTCCAGACTCATGGATTCTACAAACTAACTTGATTAGTCATATGGATGCTACTTCATCCAATGATTTTAGAAATTCCGAAAGAATGTTATCTCTGCTTTCCGCCTTATTTGGTCGCTTCATCCAAAGCTCTTTTTGACTGTAATACGGGGTCCTCTTCCACATCGACTACCCTTTCTTCTTCTGTTCGTCGGCCTCGCAGATGTCTTCATTGTACTCTTTCCACCTACCTGCTATCTTTTCTGCTTTGAACTGTAGAATTTCTCTTGCACTCTTGATTTTGATGTCGTTGCTTATAATTTCACGTATGGTTATTTTCGTTTTTTTGAATGATGAATCCGTCCTTCCAACGACCATTTTTTTCCATTTTTTCTCATTTTTAGTGCAGGCATTTCACCCAGATCTGATGCACCTCCTATTTATGTATGTCCCAAGCGGCTTATTTTGCTGTATTTCTGTCTTTTCCTGAGTGTTTACTTTCATCGATCAATTGGAGTTTTTCTCCCGTTACCCAAGGTTTCTTTTTAGTTACCTTCCTTACATCTATACTTGTCTGCCCAACTTCTGCGATATCCCGTTTTTGAGACGTCACTCCTCTTCAGCTGAACTACCGCTGGAGAAGCCTTATCATAGTGTTTACAGAAAATCGAACGTATCTCGTCATTCCTCTGTACTCCAGTATCCCACTTCTTTCCATACTGATTCTTCTGGACGATTTTCTTTAACTTTAGCGTACTCTCCATCATTAATAAATTGTGATCTGAATCTGTATCTACTCCTGCGTACAGCTTAGAATCCAACATCTGATTTTTAGATTTCTCGAATCTTCCATGTCCCCACGCCATTACTACCTACACGTTGTGATTTTTTAACAGTGTATTCGCTATTATTAGCTGTAATTTGTAGCGTAATTCAAATAGCCTTTCGCCTCTATCATTCCGACACCGAGTCTACATTCAACTTTTATTACTTCTCCTGCTACATCATTTCAATCACCCATGATTATTAGATCTTCGTCTCTCTACATACCGAATTACACGTTCAGTATCACCAGATACTTACCTTAGCACTTCATCCTCTGCTTGTGATGTCGGTACGTATACCTGAAGGGTCGTGTCTTCATTTGTGAGTCAGAGCCTCGACGTAATGTCTGAACCATAAAATCATTTTCAGATCCACCATGGCCTGCCAAACTCTTTGTACAAGTTCGCATTTATTGCATCATGTAACACCTTAGTAGTCCTACACTGAAAAACAAATTAAAATGGTCACTTTTTCGAAACCCCGTAATTGTCTAACATTGTGACACGTAAGTTTGGAATTTGGCCCAAGGGTGGCTGTAGCCTCCCTATCTAACGGTGCAAATGCGTGGCGACCTGCAACATCACCCTAGGGCTCCTCAACACTTTATACTGAAAGGTTCCGTGGAAGAAAGGCCAGAGCTCAGAAGCTCACGTGAGGTGTTAGGTAAAGGCTAGAGCTCAGAAGCTCATGTGAGGTGTTAGGTAAGTTAATAGCGTCGCATTGGCATCAAATTTCACCACTTTTCCGCTCATTGTCACTGTGAACGTGTCATATGATGGGAAGGTCATCATCCACCTTACCCACGTTTCATCCCTTATCTTCATCCCTCTGCTGCGATAGAGGTTAGAACCGCGACGCCTATCATTTAATTCGCGCTGCTGTCTTATGGATGGCCAAGCAAAACATTTCAGATACAACGCCGTTGAGAATCTATACTAAAAGGGCCACAGTAGCTGGCATAAAAGGCGTCAATGAAACCACCCCCTCTCTTGGAGCGATGTTCAAACACATTTTGGGGTCGAAAACGACAGTTCTCAGCAGATGAGCAGGGCGGCGTCCTTGACAACCTTTGACACTGCTGACACCTTCAAACGATTCAACGAATTTCTAAGAACATTGTGGGCCTGCAATGCCAGTGAATGTGATCACATCGCTTTTGAATGTAGCGCAAGGGCAAATTTTGCTCTGGTGCACAGGGTGAAATCACTAGAAAGTGTTCAAAAAATAGGACGTAATCTGAACGTGATTCAAAGCAGGAAAAGGTGGTAATGCTTTTTCAGCCGCCCTCTTTCGCGCTCTCCTGTGAGGTCATCACGGGGATGAGAGGGGGCGGGGGGGGGAAGGGGGAGAGTTGCGGCATTGACTCTTGGGTGAATAAAACGGCAAAGGGTGTGTCTAAGAGCCCCCCTCCTCACCCCAAGTTCGACACTTCCCTCAGCGCCTCCTGAGGGCCTTTGTTGGGCACTTTAAAAAAGTGTATGTATGGAAGTAGCCTTTCACTGATCCTAGGCACCAGTGTAACAGGCAGCCATTTCGACACATCTCAGCTTAGTGGCCCTGCGTTGCTGAACTAGCTCCCGATTGCCGCATGCGCATTCTAAGGGGTGTCAAAAGGGATGCCTGTCGCGCTGGTCCTAGGACTCAGTGAATGGCTTTCCCTGTAGAGGGACATATTTTAAGTGCCCAACAAGATGTGGGAGGCGGGAGGAAGGGGGGGGGGGCGTGGGAGGGGGCACCGGGTGTGTTGGCAAACCGGAGGGTCTTAGAGGGACTATTTACCGCCGCGTTCAATATTCGTCGATTGGTTTTGAACGGTTCCTAATAGTTTCACCCTGTACACCAGAGCAAAAATTGTGGTCAAACTATTCAAAGGAGCGCGATCACGTTCAGTGGAGTTCCAGGCCCACGATGTCCATAGAAAAGGGTTGCATCGTCCAGGGAGTGTCAGCAGTCTCAAGGAATATCAGGAACGTTGTCCTGCTGCTGATCGCACTGCGACCTGTCGTTTTGGACCGCGAAATGTGTGGGAATCAACGCTCCAAGCTCTGCAGTAAAAGTCGCCTGGTAATTGCGGATATCTTATGCATAATTCACAAGAGCAGGAGGTATACTTGGAAGAGGCCTGGAGACATCATGGTCAGGTACAGGTTCCGAAAACAAGTATTGGATTGTAAAATGCACCCAGCAGCGGCGGTATGTGTTGCTCGGTCACCCTTAACAGATAACGACGTGATTTCAGTGCTAGGTGTCGCAGTTCTGACCTCCATAGTAGAGCCGTCAAGCGAAGGCGTGAAACGTGAGTAACGGCGGGTGTGACGATCTTCCCACCGTATGACACGTCCGCTGTGGCGCTCGGCAGAACTGTGGTGAAATTTGGTGCCAGTTAATTAAACTATCTTATACCTGACATGAACTTCTGAGCTTTGTCATTTCTTCCGCATGTGTCGACACCTTTCTGTTTGAAGCATCGGCCAGTGCGAGGATAACGTCGCAGGGCGCCACTCGTTTGCACCATTACTGAGGAAGATTGGAGGCACTTTTGAGCCAAATTTGAAACTTCTGCGTCGCTATGGGAGGCAATTAGCGCCCTGTAATTGTGTATTTCGGGTAAAGTGGGAACGGAGAGTTGTGTGTGTAGCAGAAAGTCTCTGCTCCCACGTAGCACTGAACAGCTTTTAAATATGACATACAGGCCATCGTGAGTGTGTAGGAACAAGTCTCTGTTCCCATGTAGCACTAAATAGATTTTTTTGAGATGTCACACACATTACCGACACAACTACATTTGAAAATGGCCCCAGGCCGCAACTAGCCGGTAACGTGATGTGTTATATGATGCACTAAAGCCACCTTGCACAAATGATTGGACAGCCTATGGTTTTTTCATTCAAAAATGATCTGTTGTTGTTGACGTTGGTTTAGTTTCGATTCCGCTGAGAATAATCCCGTCACTGTTCACAGTGTGCCGTGATTATGTGGCACAGTTAGTACCGCCCCACTCGGCAGCTGTCTCCGATGCTGGCAGTCTCTGCCCGTTGCAGAAGAGGACGTACGGCCATCACAGTGGCAGAGCGCAGTGCCACCGTATGTCCGCAAGTGGGCGACCACGACAGCGGAGCAGCCGCACCTGAAGCACGCGCCGGGGCGGTGGGCAGCAGCAGACCGTCAGAACGCGGTGTGCGGCGCCGGATGCATGGGGCACGCGCCGTCCAGTGCGCCTGCTGTGGACTGACTTAAAGGCGAGCAGAGTCTTGGAGTGTGCGCCTGGGGAGACGAGTTGCGATTGGCGGCTGACGACACAAGTGAGAAGCCGAGGTCCACTACAAATACAGCCGTGGCACGTACGTCACAGCACGTGACACCTACAAGTTTTACGAGTGCCAGCAGTCGTCTCCGGCGGGGTGCGAGTAACTACAGTACTGGTCATTAAAATTGCTACACCACGAAGATGTGCTACAGACGCCAAATTTAACCGACAGGAAGAAGATGTTGTGATATGCAAATGATTAGCTTTTCAGAGCACTCACACAAGGTTGGCGCCGGTGGCGACACCTACAACGTGCTGACATGAGAAAAGTTTCCAAAAGTTTCTCATACACAAACAGCAGTTGACCGGCGTTGCCTGTTGAGACGTTGTTGTGATGCCTCATATAAGGAGGAGAAATGCGTATCATCACGTTTCCGAATTTGATAAAGGTCGGATTGTAGCCTATCGCGATTGCGGTTTATCATATCGCGACATTGCTGTTCGCGTTGGTCGAGATCCAATGACTGTTAGCAGAATATGGAATCGGTGGGTTCAGGAGGGTAATACGGAACGCCCTGCTGGATCCCAACGGCCTCGTATCACTAGCACTCGAGATGACAGGCATTTTATCCGCATGGCTGTAACGGATCGTGCAGGCACGTCTCGATCCCTGAGGCAACAGATGGGGACGTTTGCAAGATAACAACCATCTGCACGAACAGTTCGACGACGTTTGCAGCAGCATGGACTATCAGCTCGGAGACCACGGCTGCGGTTACCCTTGACGCTGCATCACAGACAGAAGCGCCTGCGATGGTGTACTCAACTACGAACCTGGGTGCACGAATGGCAAAACGTCATTTTTTCGGATGAATCCAGGTTCTGTTTACAGCATAGTGATGGTCGCATCCGTTTATGACGACATCGCGGTGAACGCACATTGGAAGCGTGTATTCGTCATCGCCATACTGGCGTATCACCCGGCGTTATGGTACGGGGTGCCATTGGTTACACGTCTCGGTCACCTCTTGTTCGCATTGACGGCACTTTGAACAGTGGACGTCACATTTCAGATGTGTTACGACCCGTGGCTCTACCCTTCGTTCTATCCCTGCGAAACCCTACATTTCAGCAGGATAATGCACGACCGCATGTTGCAGATCCTGTACGGGCCTTTCTGGATACAGAAAATGTTCGACTGCTACAATGGCCAGCACATTCTCCAGATCTCTCACCAATTGAAAACGTCTGGTCAATGGTTGCCGAGCAACTGGTTCGTCACAATACGCCAGTCACTACTCTTGATGAACTGTGGTATCGTGTTGAAGCTGCACGGGCAGCTGTACCTGTACACGACATCCAAGCTCTGTTTGACTCAATGCCCAGGCGTAGCAAGGCCGTTATTACGGGCAGAGGTGGTTGTTCTGGGTACCGATTTCTCAGGATCTATGCACCCAAATTGACTGAAAATGTAATCACATGTCAGTTCTACTATAATATATTTGTCCAATGAATACTCGTTTATCATATGCATTTCTTCTTGGTGTAGCAACTGTAATGGCCAGTAGTGTATTTGAGGCAAATTTAGTAATTCTTGACTGCGCGTTCAAATGCGGTGAACTTCTCGATAGCACACGACAAAACTAAGACCTTTATTGGGCACATTTTCAGTTAAATACTGATTTCCCTTCGGCCCTGTAGGGAGCCTAGCGTTCAAGAAGTGTGGCGGACAAGCCGACTAGTGTGAGGTCACAAGTTCGTTGCATAGCCCGTATCTTTCGTTGGCCGCGTGAGAAGCCCCGTCCGCAAGGGGCATGGGCTGCCAGGTCTAGTTGCAGAACATCGGTGAGCGGTGGAACATCGGAGTCTTGGAGCGTGCACCTGGAAAATGACTGGTGGTTGGATGGTGGCAGCTTTTTGTAGCCGCCCCGTATGCTAGGACAAAGCGTTCAGTCGTCACAGCGACTGGAATAGTCTGCTGGAGAGCAGCGGTGCAGCCTCATCTGAGAGCGTATCCCTCCAGAGCAGAGTGGCAGCTGCTTGCTGTCGACACTGAGACAGCGGCACCAAACAGCGGCATTCGTCCCGTAGAGCGCCATCGAGAGCATTACAGGAGTGTTTTGCGTTTCTTCTAACCACTATATGAGGACATTCACCCTGCACATGGGCGAATGCAGCAGGAATATGTTCCTGCCGCGGCGAAACGCGTAATAAAACACGCTCCGTTGGTAACACGCAATACGTCAGAGAGCGAGCTGGCAAACAGTTAAACGTCAGAAATGTTATTACATGAATCTGACAACACGAGGGGATACCATAACAGCGCACGAGGATCATTTGGGTACGGATACATGGAGTCACGCGCTGTCTCACTCTTTCCAGTATCTCCTCGCCTTTTACTGTACCAATGCCACTTACTCTTTCAAACCTCCGTCATGTCCACTCTGCAAAGGCCACCAGCCTTGTTCTTTCTCCTCCATTCGATGCAGCAGGACACTCCATACAAAATATTTTATTAGTCTCTTTGCCAAATCTATCTCCACATGTCTACAGTAAACTCTCCTTTTCTTATAGAATTTTGCCATTACTATCGACGTTTTAGGTATGTACTGCTCTTTCTGTTGCTTTCTAGGGATTTCTAGCTTTGCACATGACCTAATATTTGCCGATTTACTCTTTTATTTCCTCCTAGCTCCTTGTATGATTTTCATTCCATAACTCTTTCCTTTAACTTCAGCTACTCTAGCCTGTAATTATTTTTCATTTGTTGCTAAAGGGTAGCACATGACAAACTGGTCCTGAGTAGAGCTGCTCGACAGTTAAGCACGAATTGTTGCCCGCCACGAGCAGATACAACAACAAACAGATAAATATGTAATAATTAGATAATAAAGGAATACTGACAATACAAAACGGAGTCGCAACTACTTCGAAACAGCAAATGACAACTGGCGGTCGACAAAGAGCATTCTAGTACTCAGAGCCGGTTTTTTGTGTGCCGCCCTAGAACCATGTCAGCTGACAACATGTAACACCATATTCATCATCCTCCCTTGTCATCTTGTGGTCAGAGACCGTGAGCACTTTCTAAGTATAGATGGATTAGTGTGGGAGGCAGACAATAATCTTGTCTGACTCCTTTTCCTAGTCTTGTCCAGTAGGTATTTTCTCCCCTCACTTTCACTGACACTTTTTGATTGAGATATAACGAGTTTGTAAGTCGTCTAGTCTTTCAGTCCACTTTCTTATCCTTATTATAGTCACAAGCTTATTGCAAGCTATGTTACAAAATGCCTTCTCCAGGTCTATGTATAGACCTTGAGAGAGGACAAGTTACTCTCTCACCTATTTTTCGCATAAGAAAAATTATTAAAGACTTTGTTACAACCTGACGCACCTAGAGCGAGACTCCAGGAAGCTAACGACCTGAGCAGACATTGTTGGAGCCTGGTAGGGAGCTAAAAGCATGAGGTATTTTTATGATTCTTAGCTCGTAAAAACGGCTTGTTGGGAGTTGAAAGCAATTGCCGGCGAGCCCATCCCTTAGTAAATCTTGCCGGACAGGCCCACAGCTATACAGGGCAGACAGGACAGCCCCTTGTCGAGACAGGACTCCATCAGAACAATGCCGTGTTACCTGCCGTGGTGCCAGCAGAAGCCTGGGCGGGGGCGATGGTCTAAAGGAACGCATCTACACAGTGGAGTCATAAACTGGGCATTCTGTGCGGAGCCACGCGTAATAAAAATTCACATGTTTTCGTGCCTGCTGAAAGTGCAAATAAGCCAGTGAACCACTTCCCTCAGCCGCCTCGGTTGTATAAGAAAACTCCGGCGTCTGAGAAACATTTAGAGACAGAATCTTTAATATGCATCATAGCTTAGGACTAACTAGCTCCAAGGTACAGGCGATTTAGATAAAGATCTTTGAGATTGTATCTGTTTGCTTGTTTCCTTGGGAAGAGACACGACTTTGGGAAAAATTATCACTTCCCCCTCAGCGAAAACATAAAAAAGCCAGTAACTGGCGGTTTCTTTTTCTTCCAGAGACGCAGGTTTCTCAGCTCTTGGTCTGGTTCGATATGAGTTTGTGCTGACATGTGGGAAGGGAGATTTAGAGCCTCTACAACCCTGTGATTGGCTCAAGACAGGGTGAAGGCGATGTCGTTCGTGTACTTTAGGGGAAAAACGGAATTTTTTTCTGGAGAGATGCAAAGCACTCGGGTGTGGGACTTTGGTCTGGTGAGCACTTCTGGTCAAAGCTCTGGCATGTGTGGTTGGTACTTGGGACCTGTCCTGAGACTGACTTCAATTGCGGGTAGTTTAGACTGGGGAGAGACTGACTTCACTTGCGAGTAGTTTAGACTGGGGAGCCTGTGGTGAACTTCTTACTGTATCGACAGTGTGACTTCAAACGTCTCAGACTGCTCGTTTGCCAAGGGCACACTTATTCGTTGTTTTTTTTGTTTACCAGTCTTGATGTTTGGTATCCTTGTGCGCTATGTCGTATAAGTGAGCCAAATTGGTCCTTGGTACAGCCAGTGAACTGGTGTGCTGCACACTGAAACCTACCTTGATTTCGGAGCTCTGGTAGAGAGTAAATTGCGATCCGTCTGCCTGATCGCTGCTCCGTGAGACTTTTGCATTTCTTTCGTGGCCGCGATCCATTCACAGGTGCCGCCTCCATGTCTCACCTCCGCCACACACATCTCGCCAGCTGCAAGTCACGTCGCTACACGAAGCAAACAGAGTAACGTACTGCCACTCTGACGTTGTCAGGCGTACAGATCTCAATCGCCACTTGCTCTCAGCTGCACCTGTGTAGAGAAGCTTCAGTAGATTTGATGTATCAAAGTCTGCTCAGCGTCAGATCAATTCAGCTTGCGTTATCCACATTTTTGGGGCCAGAGTATTTGATTTAATGGTCACCTAGTTAAATTGTCTTTGCCAACCAGGATGCACCTGGTGGAGTAGTAAATAACCTGTTAGTTGTTTAGGTGATTCAATCTATAACGTGTTAAGCATAATTTATGTCTAATTTGAAAAAAAATAAATGTTCTTAGTACACTAAATTTTACCTACATTGTCAATCCATTATATAGTCCCACCAGAGTTACCTTTCAACCTCTTCCTTTTCAGCAGACCTCTGAGGGTAGATGCACACTTGAATTGATCCATTGTGTCTTTCAAAATGACGAGGTCACCCACGAAATGCCACGAAAACATTCCCCAGACCAAAACGCCACTTCCTCTGGCCTGGACCCTTCCAACGATTGTTACAGTGTGTTTGCTTTCTGCCCGATGGAGCATAAAACGTGATTCATCTGAAAAGGCCACCTGTCGCCGCTCAGTGGACGTCCAGTTGCAGTATTGATGGGCAATTCCAGCCAACCTCGCCAACGAACATAAGTCACCAGGATTGTATGAACCAGGCGCCAGCTGCAGCCGCTGAGGAGACAGTACTGGTAGCCCCTTGGTCCATCTAGGTGGTCAATTGCACATCTATTCGCCCAAACACATCTCCATAGCCTTCGTTCATCCCTGTCATCTATGGCCCGGTGTGCACCACAGTTGCCTCGGAGTCACTTTTGAATAGCATAATTTTACCATGCATGGTATACGGTATACTTTAACCACGGCACCATGCAAACAGTTTACAAACTTAGCCGTTGCAGAAATACTTCCACCTTTGACATGAAATCCACTGATCAAGCCTTTATGGGCATCAGATAAATCGCTTCATTTCCGCATTATGTCAACAACAGCTGCGCTGTTATCCAAGTTCCCCTAACATACTTTATGTACCTTCCACTGCTAGTGCTGCCAGCTGCCGCCTGTGGTTATTGCACGTTGTCTTCATGCATGGGTGGTGGTGACATGATTGTGACAGAACGCTGTATGACTGAAAGCATACAGGAGAGCGTAACAGGCAAGTGGGAATGTTCTGTCCATACTTTATTTTAGCTCCACATTTATTTATTTTAGAGATTCCTTTGACATTCATGTCACAGATCTTCAAGGTTGTACCAATGGTCAGAATTTTGTGGTCTTGAGGAAGACAATTTGAATTTCATGTTGTAGTGACCATGCTTGCTGTATTGCAGCACCAGTTGTAAGGCTTGGCTGGTGAACAACTGTTGCCCAGTGGACGCCACAGTGTGATAATGATGTTTAGGGCTTTTTCGGGGAAGCTCCATCCTTGTCCCTCAGCTGCAATAAGAGAGTTCCAAAAGTGTTTCACTCACCAAAACTCACTCCCGTACGACAGAATACATCTGCCAGCTGAGTCAAATCTAGAAAACCACACTGGCCAACTCAAGATGTGTCTCTTGTATACGATGTTTGTCAAGAATGGGAAGAGGTCAGGCAAAAGTTCCCTTCGACTAAATCTCATCTTATAACTATCACTGTCACACATGGATTTGGTTTTTCAAAGAAACTATGGACACCCCCGTATCGATTCCGCGCAGGGCATGGAAGACACAGTGCCTGTTGGTATGAATGGCCCAGCGTGTGACTGTGATAACTGTTGTGGACTGACAAGACAGCCAGTCCACAGTGACGGGTAACCGAAAGGCACGCACTTAAACTCAAGCAGACTGGCGTGAGGTCTGAAACAGGATACGGAATGAATGCTATAAAGAAAAGTACGTAGCTGCTGGAATACTTAACTTTAATCCATCATTTGTATAGATCGTTCTTGATGAGACATGCTTCATACGATAACTGTCAATTACTATGGCGCCTTGCTAGGTCGTAGCCATTGGCTTAGCTGAAGGCTATTCTAACTATCTTCTCTGCAAATAAACGAGGCTTCGTCAGTGTTGCATCGCTAGCTAAGTCGTCCGTACAACTGGGGCGAGTGCTAGTAAGTCTCTCGAGACCTGCCGTGTGGTGGCGCTCGGTCTGCTATCACTGACAGTGGCGACACGCGGGTCCGACATGTACTAATGGACAGCGGCCGATTTAAAGCTACCACCTAGCAAGTGTGGTGTCTGGCGGTGACACCACATTCCTCCCCCGCAAATCGGCGAACGGTCGTGTTATAAGGCTACCGCCCGCCGTGGGGAGGACACCATGTTGGCGTATGCGATGAGGTGGGGAGCCTAACAACAGGCGAGGCTGTGCCACCCGCACCCGGCCATTCGGTCCGAGGGGAGCTAGGAAACGCCTGAAAACCTAGTCCAGGGTGCACACCAACATGCGGTGTATGCGCCCGTAAAGAGATAAGAGGGGCCGAAGGGTCGACCTCCATCGCGTCGGGGTTCCCGACGCGCGAAGACGCCATGTGGTACGAAGCGGGCAAGAGTTCCAAGGCGGAGGACGGCTGGTCACTGGAAGCGATCGGCGGCGCGTGACCCAGGGAGGCGTATGGCGGCTGCAGCGACGCGTTCACTGCGGGCGGCGTCGGCGGGAGAACAGGCGGCGGCGGCGGCGGTGGCGCGTCGCCATGGGGCAAAATGGAAGGCAGTGTCGGTAACACCTGGGGATGAGGCGAGCCAGTAGATGGGTCCCCAGGGCGCTGACCGGACGGCACCGTCGCTGAAAGCAGACGGGGAGCGGCAGAACCCAGGCGACGACAGAGGCGCAGCTGATTGAGATGCCGACGCACCTCACCAGAGGCCCCCAAAACCAAATACATCGCGCGGCCGAGGCAGCGAAGAATGCACCCTGCGAGCCAACGCCGTGAACCGCGATAGTTGCGATAGAATACAACGTCGCCTGGAGCAAAAGCAGGAGTCTGCCGCCGCACAGGAACCTGATGCGGCGGATGCAGCAAAGACATCAAGGTTCGATGAGGACGACCGTGGAGCAACTCAGCCGGCGAGCGACCATCTCGGGACTGAGAGCGATACAAAGACAAAAAGAGCAACAACGCGTCCTCCCGAGAATGCAACTCTTTCAACTTCAACATCTGTGACTTGAAAGTCCGGATCAATCGTTCAGCGGCACCGTTTGGCTGAGGCGAAAACGGCGCTGATGTCAGATGTTGAATACCATTAGCCTTGCAGAATGACTGAAATTCTGTGGACATAAAGTGTGGGCCATTGTCGGAAACAATAGTCTGTGGAAGACCTTCAATGCAAAAGATAGCAGATAACGCTTGGATGGTGGCAGATGACGTCGTGGAAGACATCCGGACAACAAAAGGAAAATTACTGAAAGAATCGACCACAACCAACCATCGAGCATTCCAGAATGGACCAGCAAAATCGATGTGCAAGCGTTGCCAATGGGAAGTGGCTTTCGGCCATGCAAAGAATTTCCGCGGCGGTGCGGATTGTTGTTCGGCACACGCCATGCAACAAGAGCATATATTCGTAATCGCAGCATCGATTCCGAACCAAGTACAGTGCTGACGAGCAAGTTGTTTCGTTCGCACGATACCCCAATGTCCTTGGTGAAGAAGCCGTAAGACAGAGGACTGTAACGAACGTGGGACCACGACTCTGGACTGATCATTATCAGAACGCAACAGCAAAACACCACGTCGTACAAAAAGTCTCTCCTTGTGTGCAAAAAATCGGCGAACCAACGGATCCTCGATCCGTGACTTTGACAAGGGCCATTGCATAGCAACAAAACGCAAAACCGTAGCAAGGACAGGGTCAGCAGCTGTGGCTGTAGCTACACGACGAAAATCAATCAGAAACGATTCGACTACGTCATCGGTTTCCGAATCAATGAACATGCAAGCAAGTTCGGAAGAATCGAATGCTCTATCCTCACGTAGACGAGAAACGCTGTCTGAAGGCACAGTCTGGTGCACTGATTGTACCTGATTGACTATAGACAAGTTAAACAACTGAAATAAATCTAAACTAAACAAGTTCACGGCAGAAGAAGAACGAAGGACGTAAAATGACACAAGTTTTGTTTGTCCCTTGTATGTTGCAAGAAGGCTGCACTGTCCTAACACAGGGATCTTGTGACCTGAATATGTAGTTGGCTTAACATTGGCAGCACACAAGGGAGGTGTGCCCAGTTGTTTGTACGTGTCTTTATTGATCAGAGAAACTGCAGCTCCAGTATCGAGCTGGAATGGGATCACGTTGCCATTAATGTCCAAGTCTACAAAAAGTTTATTGTCCTGCTGACGACAAGAGCGACTGTCTCGTGCAATGTGAACAGACACTGGTACAGAATCACTTGCTAATTGACGTGATGTCTGGCGACATCGACGCACACTTTTTGTGGGACGCACCCAGTCACTTTGAGAGAGAGTCACTGGGCCAAGGAGAATTAACTACATGAATTTCCATGGGCGAAGGGTCACGAGCCTGAGCATTCTTGGTTCGATTCCGGCGCGAAGCAAAGGGCCTGG
Source organism: Schistocerca piceifrons (assembly GCF_021461385.2). Classification (NCBI taxonomy): domain Eukaryota; kingdom Metazoa; phylum Arthropoda; class Insecta; order Orthoptera; family Acrididae; genus Schistocerca; species Schistocerca piceifrons. Next base: position 929,611,650 of record NC_060139.1, on the reverse strand, counting down.
AATGGTTGTGAATGTCCGATCTGAGGTTTTTCTGGCAAACACTCTGAACATGTCCTTTTTTATTACAGAAAAAGCAAATAGCTTGGCGTGACGGGCAATTCTCACGCGAATGTCTAGTAGCACACCGTGGGCATGATTTCACTGCATTTGCATGCTTGCGCGGCACACGTGGCTGCGCGGACGTGCGCGAGGGCTGTTTACCGTTCCGTGCAGCTCGCCCGGCGGGCCGGTTAATGTGACACACAGCTGACGAAGGTGCAAATGATTCCTGAGAAAAGTCAAGTGTGTCTTGCCTATCCAATATGTCTATCACTTGTTGAAGGGAGGGATTGACTAGTTTCAAAATTTGCTCCCGTATACGAACATCAGAAACGTTCTGTGCAATTGCATCACGTACCATAGTATCTGAATAAGGGAGTCCACATTCACACTCAAAAGCACAATCCCTAGTAAGGCCTTGCAAAGTTGCAACCCACTCCCGATTAGTTTGACCGGCCATATGTTTTGTACGAAAGAACGTATACCGGTTTGCAACTACATTGACTGATTCCTTGAAATAGGCATCTAAAGCAGACAAAATTTCTTCGTAGGACAGAGTTGCTACGTCGCGTCGGGGAAATAATTTCACTATTACACGGTACGTTTGCACCCCTACACACGCCAATAAATGAGGCTGCCGCTCGTTACCTTGAATTCTGTAGGCGGCGAGATGAAATCCAAATTGGCGTGACCACTCCATCCAGCTTTCCATCGCCGCATCATATGGACGAAACTGGGGTGCAACAGCATGTTTGGGCTGCGGTAGCGGTGAAGCGGCGGCTGCCGCATCGTTTTCCATTGCATGTTGACCCTGGACGAGCTGTCCAAGGGCATCCAATAACGCCTGCGTCTGCTGATTCTGCAAGCGATAAAATTCGGACAGTACATCTGGAGATTGTGGCGAAGCCATGACACAAGTAAACTAAGCAAGGATAAAGAACAAGACCCTGTTTTTACTCGTTGCCAAAAATGTTGTGGACTGACAAGACAGCCAGTCCACAGTGACGGGTAACCGAAAGGCACGCACTTAAACTCAAGCAGGCTGGCGTGAGGTCTGAAACAGGATACGGAATGAATGCTATAAAGAAAAGTACGTAGCTGCTGGAATACTTAACTTTAATCCATCATTTGTATAGATCGTTCTTGATGAGACATGCTTCATACGATAACTGTCAATTGCTATGGCGCCTTGCTAGGTCGTAGCCATTGACTTAGCTGAAGGCTATTCTAACTATCTTCTCTGCAAATAAACGAGGCTTCGTCAGTGTTGCATCGCTAGCTAAGTCGTCCGTACAACTGGGGCGAGTGCTAGTAAGTCTCTCGAGACCTGCCGTGTGGTGGCGCTCGGTCTGCTATCACTGACAGTGGCGACACGCGGGTCCGACATGTACTAATGGACCGCGGCCGATTTAAAGCTACCACCTAGCAAGTGTGGTGTCTGGCGGTGACACCACAATAACCTTGTGCAAATTCTGCAGCACCTGATTGAAGAGTGTATGCTACGAATATTTCCTGGTGGACTCAGCAGACTGCTTTTGTTGACACAAAGAGCTGTAGAATGGTTAAGAGACCTATATATTCAGTTATAATATTTTCTCTGGATTGTTTTGTTTGCTTGTTTACACTATGTATATTTTTGTATATATTTAACTTTTTATATATGACCTGTAGATTAAAACTGAAGAAACTGCAAAAAGGTGGGAATTTAAGGAGATGGGACCTGGATAAATTAAAAGAACCAGAGGTTGTACAGAGATTCAGGGAGAGCATAAGGGAGCAATTGACAGGAATGGGGGAAATAAATACAGTAGAAGAAGAATGGGTAGCTTTGAGGGATGAAGTAGTGAAGGCAGCAGAGGATCAAGTAGGTAAAAAGACGAGGGCTAGTAGAAATCCTTGGGTAACAGAAGAAATATTGAATTTAATTGATGAAAGGAGAAAATATAAAAATGCAGTAAGTGAAACAGGCAAAAAGGAATACAAACGTCTCAAAAATGAGATCGACAGGAAGTGCAAAATGGCTAAGCAGGGATGGCTAGAGGACAAATGTAAGGATGTAGAGGCTTGTCTCACTAGGGGTAAGATAGATACTGCCTACAGGAAAATTAAAGAGACCTTTGGAGATAAGAGAACGACTTGTATGAATATCAAGAGCTCGGATGGAAACCCAGTTCTAAGCAAAGAAGGGAAAGCAGAAAGGTGGAAGGAGTATATAGAGGGTCTATACAAGGGCGATGTACTTGAGGACAATATTATGGAAATGGAAGAGGATGTAGATGAAGATGAAATGGGAGATACGATACTGCGTGAAGAGTTTGACAGAGCACTGAAAGACCTGAGTCGAAACAAGGCCCCCGGAGTAGACAATATTCCATTGGAACTACTGACGGCCGTGGGAGAGCCAGTCCTGACAAAACTCTACCAGCTGGTGAGCAAGATGTATGAAACAGGCGAAATACCCTCAGACTTCAAGAAGAATATAATAATTCCAATCCCAATGAAAGCAGGTGTTGACAGATGTGAAAATTACCGAACTATCAGCTTAATAAGTCACAGCTGCAAAATACTAACACGAATTCTTTACAGACGAATGGAAAAACTAGTAGAAGCCAACCTCGGGGAAGATCAGTTTGGATTCCGTAGAAACACTGGAACACGTGAGGCAATACTGACCTTACGACTTATCTTAGAAGAAAGATTAAGGAAAGGCAAACCTACGTTTCTAGCATTTGTAGACTTAGAGAAAGCTTTTGACAATGTTGACTGGAATACTCTCTTTCAAATTCTAAAGGTGGCAGGGGTAAAATACAGGGAGCGAAAGGCTATTTACAATTTGTACAGAAACCAGATGGCAGTTATAAGAGTCGAGGGACATGAAAGGGAAGCAGTGGTTGGGAAGGGAGTAAGACAGGGCTGTAGCCTCTCCCCGATGTTGTTCAATCTGTATATTGAGCAAGCAGTAAAGGAAACAAAAGAAAAATTCGGAGTAGGTATTAAAATTCATGGAGAAGAAATAAAAACTTTGAGGTTCGCCGATGACATTGTAATTCTGTCAGAGACAGCAAAGGACTTGGAAGAGCAGTTGAATGGAATGGACAGTGTCTTGAAAGGAGGATATAAGATGAACGTCAACAAAAGCAAAACAAGGATAATGGAATGTAGTCTAATTAAGTCGGGTGATGCTGAGGGAATTAGATTAGGAAATGAGGCACTTAAAGTAGTTAAGGAGTTTTGCTATTTGGGGAGCAAAATAACTGATGATGGTCGAAGTAGAGAGGATATAAAATGTAGGCTGGCAATGGCAAGGAAAGCGTTCCTGAAGAAGAGAAATTTGTTAACATCCAGTATTGATTTAAGTGTCAGGAAGTCATTTCTGAAAGTATTCGTATGGAGTGTAGCCATGTATGGAAGTGAAACATGGACGATAAATAGTTTGGACAAGAAGAGAATAGAAGCTTTCGAAATGTGGTGCTATAGAAGAATGCTGAAGATTAGATGGGTAGATCACATAACTAATGAGGAAGTATTGAATAGGATTGGGGAGAAGAGAAGTTTGTGGCACAACTTGACCAGAAGAAGGGATCGGTTGGTAGGACATGTTCTGAGGCATCAAGGGATCACCAATTTAGTATTGGAGGGCAGCGTGGAGGGTAAAAATCGTAGAGGGAGACCAAGAGATGAATACACTAAGCAGATTCAGAAGGATGTAGGATGCAGTAGGTACTGGAAGATGAAAAAGCTTGCACAGGATAGAGTAGCATGGAGAGCTGCATCAAACCAGTCTCAGGACTGAAGACCACAACAACAACAACATATGAAGTCCTTAATTAAAATGACCAGGTAAGCCATACGAATAAATAAAAAGCTCCATACTTAAGAAGACATGAGCTGGAGCACCGTAATCCTTCATAGCACCAAAGTACATCTTTCATCAAAGGAGGTAGGGGCACCTGAAGGAAGTGCAGACACGCCTCGTCTATGAAGCGCTGTGCAAGGGTGCCAGCTAGTCGACATTGTCGCCAATAATCCTCACCCACACATTGAGCCTGAACCGGTACTGATGGTTCACTGCCGCCATACCAAGGGGATTCTCTGTAGCTCACAGAAGGGTTTTGTGAAGGTTGGCGATACTGCCCCTCAAGAAGGTAAACTCATCTGAGAACAGGATGGATGACATAAATCCCAGCACCATGGTGGCCTATGCGACGGACCAGCGACAAAACCATCGTCACAGAAGCAATTTCATAGGTAATGAGGCCTGTATATGTTATAAGTGATATGTATAGTTGAAGTTAGTAGTATAATTAGGACAGTTCTGGCGCAGCCTACAAAGTTACTAGATTTCCCCCTCCTATGGTGTCATGGCCTGTTGTTAGTTTTCCCCCCTCCCGCAACCCATCTCACGTAGATCAGTTCGCCTATGTATAAAATGGTGGAAAATTCAAAAATTGGTGGTAAATTTAAAAATGGCAGGAAGATTTTAAAAACCCCAATTTTTCCTATGTGTAAAATAACAAAATCCTAGTCCAGTATTAAATGGTGGGAAACCCAGGTGCGTTGACCTGTTGGTTGATAATACAAAATGGCTGACCAGGGATTCTGGTGCGACCCTATGAAGGTAAAATCCAAGATGGCTGACCATGGAATCCTGGCACAGCTCTATAACATCAGAATCCAAGATGTGTGACCAGGAATTGATTGATTGATTGATTGATTGATTGACTGGGTTACAAAGGGAGACAAAACAACAGTAGTCTTAGTCCAACATTTCGAGCACTGAATCAGAGTGTACTGTGCAGTTTGTCTCCCTGTAATACAAACAAAGCCACCCAGTACCTTTAAAGAAGAGTAGGCGGCATTTCACTAGTTATTGCTTTTATTTTGGTGTGAAGCCACAGTCATATAAAACTTTTTGAAAGATATAACCGCCATTTAACTGTACAACAGGTTTTATTCCACAATCTAGATTTCGGCCTAAGGCAACGGAAAAAAAGAAAGAAAGAAAAAGAAAAGCTTCCATTAGTTATTTATTATACATAAGTTTTTCACGAATTAATGACCCAAATATTCTGTGTCTTTTGGGCTCCAACGCTTCAAATTGAAAAAGTTCCCATGACCAGTCAACAGTCTTGGCATGAGTTCCATCTCTTCCCTGTTCAACTCCAGGAATACAGAACTTCTCTCGAAACATGGCTTTGACATCATTAACTTCCCATGTTTATGATTTTAGATCTTCGTCCACATGCTCTCCCCTAATTCAGCTACTTAGTTTTGTTCTTACTATCGCGTTAGTGATGGTTATGACAGGTTCTGATTCAACAATTGGAGTTGTTGCACCTGTTTTGGCCAGCCTATCAGCTTGTTCATTGTTACTGATTCCTGAGTGACCACAGACCCACAGCAGGTTTACCCTGTTGCTTTCCCCTATAGTCTCCCAAGGGGTAACGACACTGTGCTACAATTTTTGATTTCGTTGCAGAGACTGATAGAGATTTCAGAGCTACTTGGCGGTCTAGGCGATTGCAGATGCCACGATCATTGTAGCTCCTCTGCAGATTCTCCTTCGCACACACAATGACAGCAGATGTTTCCGCCTGGAATACCGTGGCCAGTTTCTCTAGAGAGATTATTCTCTTTAGTCTAGGCTGCATCGGTAAACTCCAGCCCCAGCACCTTCGTCTGAATTCGATTCATCAGAAAACTAGACTACATCTCCTGAGCGGTATCGAGGTTCTATCTTCCACTGCTTCCGACTTCCAATTATTACCTTGAAAGGTTTATTCACGCAGCTGGAAGTTATTGTATCGTCGGCCGGATTTCTCCGATCATCACTGTAATTAGCACATTTACTATGTTGGTGTGGGATTCTGGATTTCCCAAAGGATTCCAGTTATACCCAGTTTTTAGCCTGTATGTCCCTGTTGATCTTCAGGGACTCACACCTTGTGAGTACGTGGCTGGCGACCACGGGGTCCCGAGCTGAGTCCTGGCATTGCTTCCACTTACTTATGCCAGCCTCTTCACTTTTATCTTTCCTATTTGGCCACCCTCGGTCAACTCTTGTTCTTCTCCGACCCTGACTCTATTAGGTTTCGAGGGCTAGGGGTCTTCCATTTCCAACCTATAATTCTACTGAGCCGAATACCTCCCGGGATAAGGAGATTACCTTCTATCAATTGCCAACGGCCTTCTAGGAGGGCGGATGAGCGGCTAGAAGGAAGGGCACTCTCTTGCCCTTGGGGTGGGAAACTGCTCCTAAAGGCGGAGGAGCCACAAGGTGGCCAACGGCATAGAATGGAGAAGGCAACGGGAAACCACTACATTAAAGACCCGGGCGGGTATCCCAAGTATCAACAGCTTATGATGGAAAGCTCTTTGGTTAAATTCTCCGGAGGTAAAATAGTCCCCCATTCGGATCTCCGGGCGGGGACAACTAAAGAGATACCAAAATCCAAAAGCATTAATGTAAGAAGGATAGCAACATGGAACGTCAACTCACTTCTTAAATGTGGTAAACTGGAAAACTTGAAAATGGAAATGAAACGAATGGATATTGATGTACTGGGAGTCTCAGAAATGAGATGGCCAAACGCTGGCGACTTTTGGTCAGGGGATTACAGAATCATACACACTGGAACAGCACAAGACAATCCCGGGATTTCAGGAGTGGGAATTATCTTCAATAAAGAGATGGGGTTAAGAGTAAAAGGATGTGTTCAACATAGTGAGAGGATAATTTATGTCCGATTGGAAACTAAACAAAGAGACACAATCATAATCCAAGTATACATGCCAACTACGAGGCACGCATATGATGAAATCGACATGATGTATGACCACCTTGAAGAAGTAATTGGCAGAATTAAAAGAGCTGAAAACCTTGTCATCATGGGAGATATGAATGCCGTTGTTGGGGTAGGTAAAGAAGAGGATGTGGCAGGGAATTTTGGATTAGGATTAAGAAATTAAAGAGGGGATAAACTTGTAGAATTCTGCCAAAGAAATAAACTTTGCATTACAAATACCTTCTTTAATCATCATCCAAGAAGAAGATACACTTGGAAAATGCCTGGTGGCAATAACAGATGTCAAATTGACTTCATATTAGTGAAGCAAAGATTTAAAAACCAAGTTAAGGGCAGCAGATCATATTCAGGCTGTGATGTGGAAAGTGACCACATACTCGTTATGATGACGACTGAACCAAAATTCAAGAACATTAAAAAAAGAAGTACATATAAATGGGATTTGACAAACCTGAGAAACGAAAATACACTGAAGCACTATCAACTAGAAACAGACAAGAAAACAAATACACAGGGCTGCAATGACATCCAAAGCAGCTGGGAAGAAATAAAAACTGGTATTTTAGAAGCAGGAGAAGAAGCAATAGGAAAACAAAGGACAGAGAAAAGGAAGGAATGGATCACTAATGACCTACTAAATATGATGGAAGAAAGAAGGAAATTAAAAAATTCTGCGAAGAAGGAAGACCAAGAGAAATACAAGAGTCTGAAAAACAGAATCAACAGAGAGGCAAAACAAGCAAGAGAAAAGTACCTTGATGATCTCTGTATATCAGTTGAGGACAACATGAGCAAGGGAAATATCGACAAGGCCTATAAATGTGTGAGACATTGCTTTGGAGACAGAAGAAACAAGTGTAGGGCTGTGATGGATGAAAATGGCAATATGTTGGATGACGATGATGAAGTTGCAAGAAGATGGAAACAATATATAGGAAAACTGTACAGCGGACCAGACCTGTCTGAAAACATCATGGAAGAAGAAACAGAAGTAGATGCACACAACATAGGTGAACCTATATTAAAGGAAGAGTTTGAACTAGCTCTGAAAAAATTGAAAAACAACAAATCGCCTGGTATAGACAATATCCCAGCCGAACTTCTGAAATCTGGAGGAGCAAAACTGAATCAGGAGTTGTATAATCTTGTTTTCAACATGTACGAGCAGGGTAAAATTCCTACAGACTTTGAGAAAAACATTATGATCCCCATTCCAAAGAAGGCAAATGCTACAAGATGTGAAAATTATAGGACGCTCAGGCTAGTTACTCACGCCTCTAAAATATTAACCTCAATTATCCTAAAACGCATAGAACAAAAGTCGAAGCTACACTCTCCGAAGACCAGTTTGGATTCCGGAAAGATAGAGGAACCAGAGAAGCAATATTTGCTCTAATACTAATAATAGAGAAACGACTAGATAAGAACCTGAAAACGTACATAGCTTTCGTAGATGTAGAGAAAGCCTTTGATAATGTTAAATGGGATAAGATGTTTGAGGTACTCAAAAAAGTAGGAATAGACCATAAAGATAGAAAAATGATATGGAACCTGTACAAAAACGAGACAGCAGTTATCCGTGGACGGACAAAACAAGAAGAGGTGCAGATACGGAAAGGTGTCCGACAAGGTTGCGCACTATCCCCTGTTATCTTTAACGTATACATTGAAGAGGCGCTGAAAAAAGTAAGGAAAAATTCACAGACAGGTGTAGTAATTCATGGCCAACGAATAGATATGGTAAGGTATGCCGATGATATAGCTGTCCTGGCTGAAAGTGAAGAATATAATATGAGAATTAATAAAGCAAAAACAAAAGTAATGGCATGCGACAAAGAAGATCAAGTGAAAGTCCAACTTCATGCAGGCAATGAACTGCTTGAACAAGTTGATAAATTTACTTATCTGGGCAGTAATATTACCAGGGATGGAAGGAGCAAGGCAGAAGCGAGAAGTAGAATAGCTCAAGCAAAGGCTGCTTTTAACAAGAAGAAAAACATATTAACATCGAAGAGCATCAGCCTTGAAATCAGGAAAATATTTTTGAAATCATATGTGTGGAGTGTGGCATGCTATGGGTGTGAAACATGGACTCTCGGGACAGAGGAAGACCAGAAGCTAAATTCTTTTGAAATGTGGTGCTGTAGACGCATGCTCAAAATAAACTGGATCGAAAAGGTCACAAACGAAGTGGTTCTGGAAAGAGCAGGTGAGAAGAGGAGCTTCTGGAGTTTCATTGTTAAAAGAAGAGTGCAATTTACAGGCCATCTATTAAGACATAAAGGAATCCTGAACACAATCATAGAGGGACATGTCGAGGGAAAAGGACCAAGAGGAAGACCACAACTGAGGTACATGGATCAAATCGTGAAAGATGTGGGATGTAATACCTATAAATAAATGAAGAGAAAAGCTGAAAGACGCACAGAATGGAGACAAGCTGCCATTGTAGCTGTTGCAAACCAATCCTTGGATTGACCACTACAGAAGAAGAAGTCCCTGTTGATGCCTCAATTGCAAACCAAAGGTATAATGGGAGTATGGTCAGCGTGTTCTCCATCACTGCAGCGGGTGTGCTAGTAATACTGCCTGTTATGGCTAAGCAGACCAATTTTATCGCCCTGTCAAACTCCTCAGTAGCCTCTCTAGCACTTTTCTCCACCATCCTGTAGCCTCATAAATTAGCATAGGTTTTACTTGTATTACAGTGTGGTATATCCAGTATATGCTCCTGGGGCTTAGACCTCAGTTTTTATCACAGGTCCTTCTAGTGCACATAGGAGCATTTTTCGCCTGGAATCATACGTTCTTCATGTGTGGAATTCAAAATAGTTTCACATCCAGAATTACCCTTAGATGACTGACTGCCCCATCTACTGGTAGAATTTTGTTGAGGAGCTTGAGATTCCAGTCCGTTTCCCGGTTAATCTTCTTAATGAACAGTTCTATGAAAGTTTTCTTACAAGTGACCCTTAGACCTGTTTCCTGCAGCAGGTTTGCAAAACTTTCGATTTGCAGTGTGCCAATGTTCTATACGATTCAATCGAATGAATGTCCTCAACAAAAGTAGCTTCTAGTATTTAGCTTTTCGATAAGTTCGTTCACTACTAGGGTCTATAATTGTGAGGACAGAACCCCTCATTGTGGGCCTCTTGTGGTGGTGTTAATCGCCATTTTCTCATTGAACGTGATGGCTTCTATCTTTCTTTCGTTCACCACGGCCTTTATCCACCTTCATATGTTGGTCTTAATGCTGTGCTCTTCTGCAGCTCTAACCAGGGGATCGAGAGAGGTATTAATAAAATCTGTCAGGAACTGGTGACTTAAACGTTTGAAATGTTCCCACTGCCCACCGGATTTTTTTGAAATAAACAAATTCTCTGGCAGATTCCCAGTTCTCTCTTTGGTTTCCTGTAAACCGATATCTCCCAAAGACTGAATCTTGGTCTGTGTTATTTGGCAGATTGCATTGAGGGAAGTGAGACTTCAGGAGCACACCAAGCGTCTCAAGCGCCATCTCTGTATAATGACCATCGTCCTCCCTTAGACTGTCTCCTGGGTTGGTTGGTATCCTAGTGGGGATTGTTTAAAGTCCGGTTCATGTATCCGCAACTTCCACCTCCTCACAAAATACCTTTCACGATGATAGTTTCGCTTGCTTAATCACAAGTTGTATTTGGCAAGGGCCTCCAGATGATTTACCCATTGTCATTCCTTCTTTGCGACGTTAAACTGTCTTCTTACTTGCTTCCTTTACAATTCTAGGTTATTCTTCTACCAAGGTTCTTTCCTGTTTGTGCACTTCTTTGTCTTCTAAGTACGCAGTCATTATGGCAAATATCATTTCATCTACCATTTCCTCAAGATCTACTGGATTCATTATTGAATTTCTGACTTTTGTTAGGTGTGAGTATAGATCTTTCCTATATGAGTCCCAGTCTTTTTTGTCAGGACTCGTATAGGCCATGGTCTGTCCTCATAAGGAAGTTAAGCTGAGGTCAGTACAATTTCCCTCGTGCTACCTTCGTTTCGCTGCTTCATCCTAAGTGTCACTAAGTCCCTCGAACAAAAGTCCGTCATCGGCATGAATGAAATTCTGTTTTTGACGAAGTGTGTGTTTTGGAGTTCTTTCCACAGTGTGCCCAAGGAGGAAAGGTCAATATTCAGGGGATCGAAACCAAAAAAGTCTAGTAGACATAGGCTCTAAGATGCATATCTTAAAAGCCATGAGCATTTCATCTTCGTTATAGTAAAATGAATATTTTATACTGCAAGGGCTTTGCTTTCCATAATTTGAGAGGTTATAGTATGGACCAAAAAATAAAAATAAAAATACCCAGTAATTCTAGGCTCTAAAGTGCATACCTTAAGAGCTATGAGTACTTGTTCATCTTCACCACTGTGGAACACATCTCGCCTACCGAACAAGTACTCATGGCTCTTTCTGTCTCTCTCCCCTCCGAACAGGCCTCGGAAGGCCCAATGGTACCGACCGACCGCCGTCTCATCCTCGGCCGATAAGCTTCACTGGATGCAGATATGGAGGAACGTGTGGTCAGCACATCATTCTCCCAGTCATTGTCAATTTTTTGTCACCGGAGTCGCTACTTCCAAGTCAAGTGGTTCCTCAATTGGCATCACAAGGGCTGAGTGCACCCCACTTGCCAACAGCGTTCGGCATATCCAAATGGTCACTCATCCAACCCTGACAGCGCTTAACTTTCGTAATTTGACAGGAACCGGTGTTACTACTGCAGCAAGGTCGTTGGTCACTCGTAGCTCTTAAGGTATGCAATTTACAGCACATGTTTACTAGACTTTTTTGCTTCGAACCATCGTTCCTGTCATATCCCTGAATATTGAACATTCCTCCTGGAACACTGTGTTTCAAGCACAAATTACCTTACCTCCAGTTCCTCCGAGGCCAGAAATGTCCCCTTTATATAAATAGGGTTCTTGAATCAGGACCACATCCACGTCCTGTCTTACCAGAACGCGATTCAGAGCGGCAGCTGCTCACTTATTGTGCTGCAGATTTATGTACAACACCTGCAGCTGCCAACTTACCGCGATGGTAGGTTCAGATGTCTTTGATTGCTCTAATGGTGGCAAAGCACAAGGGTTTGGCAGTCCGATACAAGTTTTTGGTTGATTACTCTCCAATCCTCTGTCGAGACCTTCTGGTTCTGCGCTCATACTTTATCAGACAGTGTCTTTGGGTGAATATCTTTAAGAAATTTCGGTACCGAAATCGATATCTTTGCGTTCTTGAAGAGCTCAGCCATTGTCTTAACCAGAAGCTTCACCCCCTACCGCGAAGATACCGTGGGTACCATCTCCTTAAGGCAATCCATTGTTCCCATCCCCCACAGACAAAGACTGGAGCACCTTTGTCCAGATTGACCCTCCTGAATTTGGATTCTGGACTTGCGTCCACCCCAGTCTTATGAAAGAGAGCCATCTGAACAAGCTCAGCCTGCTGCAAGGTGATGGTCAGTGGATACCCCTTTTGTACAACCGCCACCATGAAAACCGAGACTGCAGTGGTATAGGTCTGTTTCCATGTTTCTAGACTCGTCTTTTTCTAACTCTGATTATCCTGAGCAATGGAAATATTGAACTTTTACCTTGTTCTATCACTCCCTGTCTTGGAGGTAAAAGACGTCTGTTTACCGCCTTCACTCTGAGACAGAGGTCTTAAATTTGAGAGCTTTCATTTTTAGAAGCCATTATTCACCATCTTTTCCCGTTTGTTCTTTGAGAAATTTTCTGCTCTGTGTCCCAGATAAGGATTTGATCTTGACCAACTCCAGCTTCTCAATGAGAATTTCCACTTCTCTGACTGATTTATCGTCCGATTCAGTTGCGGGAACAGTTTCCATCGGTTCCAACTTCGATGCTTGGGTGTTTGGGGCCTCATCAAGTCCCTCAGTTTGTGTTTTATTTTGTTCTGTGTTCTCCATAATTGAGTATTAATTAGGTTGACAATATGGAGCAAGTTGGAAGAGATACAGTACAAAGAAGAAAGATGAGAAAGATATTGAGAAGTTTAAGACAGGACCACTATAGGACTATAGTATAAGAGATTTTTATCAAAGACGGCAGAGTAAATGTACGCTAGAAATACTAATAGCAGAAGACATAGCTACAGAAGGGAACAAAATCAAATACTATATTACAAGACCAGCTACAGAAATACTGGGAAAAAGTAGAATGAATAAAAATAAGGAAGGCTTAAAGATATAGAATACAGAAATAAAAGAGGCTTTAAGAGAAAAACAAAAAGCCTATTTTAATTTAATATAGATAACGAAACAAAGGAAAAGCAGCAATAAGGAATATGCACAGGGAAAGTGGAATAGGTTTGTCACCCAAAAAGAAAATTATGTGTATGGACGTATGGTCTTCTCTTATAAATTGCTGGTAAAGCTAAATGACACGGAGAGGGACACTGTGAATACGAATATAGTAGAAATTCAGGATTGGACTAAACAATACAAAAATCTTCGGTGCGATGGTACTCAGGTGAGAGAAGAAGAGGAGATGATGGAAACAAAAGGCTTAGATCCCACAATTACAGAAGAGTTGGAAGGGTCTTTAAGGAAAGCAAAAAACAAAAAGGCCCTCGGTTTAGAACAAATTAATGCGTAACTACTGAAATATGGAGGAATGCTACTGAAATATCGATTTCTGTATCAAATATGTGTTGGCTGTGAAATAGGATACAGGAGCAGTGAAAGGTTGCAAGAAAGGGGAAAGATACAGCTCAAAAAATGACAGAGAAATAGGCATTTTGAACAAAGGATATAATATCTATGCTAAGACGCTCTTTTCCAACTCGTAGCAGAGGGCAAGTTGTCTAACGTTCGGAATGGGTTTAGGAAAGAAAGATCTTGATCAGGTAATAGGTTCTTGGAATTTTTTGTAAAAGTTTCAAAACCAGGTCGTGAGGGCTTGGCACAATCAGGAATCCTTTCAGTACACAGCCGCATCGCTACTCTAACAACGAGGCGACATTCACCATTATCGAAAAGCACACCCACTTTCTAAACTGTCGTTTGCTTATACTGGTACAATAGGGCAGATGTTTAGAGGTCTCTTCTTCTGATGACAGGACCTCGATAGGCGGTCACAGGAAGAGTGGTGAGGGGAAAGAAGATAGGGACCGATAGGAACGGGGAGAAGTTCAGTTGAAAATGAACAAAATGAAGAGGGACCACTCGAGACAACAGAACACTCACACAGGAACATCGAATCATTCTGTGGCTGTATGTAGGATGTCATAAAAAAAGGGCAAATGAAAATCTATAGTGATTTCATGTAAAAGTAGTAATCTGAAAGTCAACTGAACACCATAAAAACAAAAGTACATTAGTGTAGTTAGCAATCTGTTGGGTTTACATATTTCTGTTGAGCGTTTCAGGGATGTGGATACACATAGAATGCCTCTCTGGTGTGATATTCCATGCATGCCTCAAGAAACAAACTGCTGTAACAACATTTTGCTCTGCAAATTGTTAAAGTCGCCTCAGTATACGTTTTTAGGTAACATTATGTCGAGGAATCAGCGCATAGGAGATGTGGAAAACGGAGTGCCCACACAGGGTTGCTCATGGTCCGCACTTTTCTCGTTCAGATAACACGATGTGACATATATGTAATAGCTCATTGAAAATTTCCGCCATAACTATCAGGATAAATAAATAATTATCTTCGCAGTGGTACATTAATAAATGGGATTTAAAAAACGACAGACCAGATTATGAGACAAATTTTATGTGACTGTTAAAGGATTAGGAATTAGGTAATAGATGTCATTACACAATGTAAGTTAGGATTTATTTTATTGGTTTATTTTATGCTCGCCAGTGAATCAGTGATGGATGATGCAATTAACTGGATGAAGTAAGCTGTCTGCTCTGGACGTACGCGTCAGAGGCTGCTGATGTCAGGACGCATTATAGATAAGAAGTGTAACTAGAAACAAGATGCACCGGGTGTCCCAGAAGCCTTTCCATGATGACAAACATTCATTAGGCGTAAGTATGACAGATAGCTAGATACTTTTCATCTTGAATTGCATGCGACATACCCGATGTTTTGTGTACATACACACTCACTGTTACTTTCTTTGTTATAGGGCGCAGTGACGTAAGAACAGCGGAATCGGACGCCATTTACATGTACTCAAACCAGGAGAAAGCCCAATGTCTCCTCTGGTACCACGAGATACAGTCATCAAAAACAGTCTAGAGAAAATTCCACACCGGTCCGAGAAACCCTACGCTGCGTTTGAGACGGTCAGAGACAGCTCTAAGCAGAACGTGTGATGCGGTATTACGCACAATAAAATCATAGGGCTTTTTTCCTTCAGCGAAACAACGATTACAGCCAATACGTATTTTGTCATGTTGCAATTACATGCCACAGATTAAGGGCATTGCGGACTAAATTTTCCAGTCAGACGGTGCGCCACCACATTAAGGGCTAAATGTTCGTGCCTATTAGGCTACAACATTTCCGGGAAGATAGATCGGGCGTGATGGTTCCATCAACTGGCCTCCGCGATCACAGGACGTAACACCACTGGATTTCTTGCTTTGGAGTTATGTCAAGAACCAGGTTTATCAAACATCAGTGAACGACGTCGGGAGCATTACGCCGCAGAACTGCTGACGTCATAACACCCGTCCCTCATGAAATGTTGACCAACACATATGTGGAATTGGAATATTGCCTGGATATCCTTCACACAACGAAAGCAGCACACGGCGTAATTTGTTAATTGTGTGTATGCAAGCAAAAATTTCAATATTTCACCTGCAGTTCAAGATAAAAGATAGGTGATGTCATATTTTCTGCCATATGCATGTTTGTAATCAGAGAAAGACGTCTGGGACACCGTATTTTACCAAAGTTTTATACAAACAATTTATAATGCATTTCTCGAAGTAAATCAGTAACATACACTCATGTTTAGAAAGAAACAGAACACCCTGAAAGACTAGAGATAGGACGATCATTTTCACAGGACATGTACATTAGTATGCTCTGTAGAAATGATTTGCGTTTCAGTTACCTCAGTTTGGTATGTGTCCTGTTGCGCACCAGGCACAGTGTCCGCCATGGACCCTGACAACTTGTTCCATGCACGATGGCATCAACGCTTATAAGATGCGCATGGTATGCTGTGGTATAGCCATCCATGCTGCTTTCACTTGGTTCCAAAGTTCATCTGTGGTGGTCGGCATTGCGTCACAGCAATGCACCCATCGTTTCCCCACACTCCACTCATTTTGGATTGGCGACAAGTCTGGCAATCTAGTGGACCAGGGGAAAAGGGTGACATCCTGTGACACCAAGAAGGCACGTGGTCGTGCATTGTCTTGCTGAAAAACGGCGTCTGGGGTGCTGTACAGAAAGAGTATGGCTACAGGTCGCATGATGTCATTCACGTAGATCACACTGATTACAATGGCCTAGACACGCACCAACTGTGATTTGTGGTTGTACCCAATAGCACCCCAGCCCATAAGGTCTTGAAGTGGCGCTGTATGTCTTGTGCGAATGCAGTCACTGTGATGCCGCTCCCCCTGCCTGCGGCGAAGCAAAACGCGGCCATCATTTTCAAAAAAACAAGACCTGGATTCGTCCGAAAACACTATCTGATGCCATTCATGTCCCCAGTGACGTCGGTCCATACCACTGATGTCTAGCATGTTTCTGCACATTCTTCAAAGATAGGCGGAGAAGTGGACGACGCGCACGTAATCCATGCCGTGATAGATGGCGACGGACTGTCACTCCATGATAGTGTACCGTTTGTTACACTGCTCCACGGTTGCGCCAGAGCCGAGGAGGACGCAGATCTGTCCTGCAGTGCCATTCGGATCAGGTGTCAATCTTCCCTGGGGGGGGATGGAAGGGGGGAAGGGGGTGGGAGTGCGTGGTGCGGCCTGACCCATCTCGTTGTGTTCTACGGCCTTCCGTGATCCTGCTCACACACGTTGCACTGCTGAAACATTTCGTCTCACACGAGCAACAATTTCCCGGATGGATACATCACATTCTAGCATGCCAATAATGCGCCTTCTTTCAAAGTCACTGATTTGACGGTACGGTTCTCGCAGACTGCATCCTACACGTCTGCTCAAGTCATGCTCATCCACTTCCATCGGTTTATGGCGACAACGAGAGCCGCAGGCACATTTTACCAGTAAGTGGTGTCGCGCTGCGATATCGATGTTGACCTTGAACCCGCGGGCCGACATGGTTCAAGTGATAATCGCTTCTGCAGAACATACTAATGTACATATCCTGTGAATATGAACGTCTGTCTCTAGTCGTTCAAGATGTACTATACTGCAATTTACATAAAACAGAGAATGTATTATGAAATAATTGTATTTCTTTTCTTTACGTAGCAGATAGCACGGTTTGCCTTTGTCACTTACTATACGGCAGACCTTACTTATGATGGAAAATAATAAAGTCCCACATTCTTGTGTTTGTGCTATCAAATTTTGCCTCACCTCTCGTATTTTTCTGACATGGCGCCCAGATAATTCTTTCTCCTTCACTGGATTGGTTGGTTGGTTGATTTGGGGGAGGGGCCAAACAGCGAAGTCATAGGCCCCATCGGGTTAGGGAAGGATGAGGAACGAAGTCGGCAGCGCCCTTTCAAAGGAACCATCCCGGCATCTGCCTGAAACGCTTTAGGGAAATCACGGAAAACCTAAATCAGGATGGTTTGCTAACCACTGCGCCACCTCGCTCGGTCCTTCCCTGGAAAAAGACACTATTGCGAGGCAAGCCTTTTGAGAAGGACAAGATGATTTTCGAAATGGAGAATTTCCTGAAAAATGTAAGTTTTTGTATCTGAGGTATTCGCCTATTCACCCATCATTAGGAAAAATATATCGCATCGAACAAAGAATATGGTGAAGAAGACAAGCACCATCGCTTTAGTTTCATGGTCGTAGATTGATTTTTCGGGGTGATAATATAGTGTACGACTACCCTTCGAATGGTAAAATTAATCGTATGCATTACAACCGCATGTTGTGACGATTTTCTGAACACGTTAGGAGATTTGAAGCTAAATTAAACCACACAATCTGAATAGGGAATTTTGGGTCTCGCCTGGAACTAAATTACAATTTTGCTAAACTGTTCTCAGGTCTCACCTGCAACTAAATGACAATGTTGCTAAACTGTTCGTAAGAGAAATATCATTGGTTATGTCGTGTTTAGAGTACCACCGGCCAGCAGGCGCGTACTGGTCGCACAGCCAACACTCACTTTTTCAGGAGACGTTTGCTGGCAGTCCTTTGCCAGAAGTGAACAACAAGCCGTGTCATTTTCGTGTGGGTTACGCCTTACTCCTGGACTCCAACTCATTCGTGAGCAAGTCACGTAGGGTGGGCAAACTGGTCGCGCAAACAGGTACTTAGCCGATAAAGAGCTTGTAAAACGCAGCGTGTGTAGGTCAGGACGGTTTGCGATACATTGTCAATCGCTTTGCAGCCTACTGAACAGGGACTCTTCTTAACCGGCTAGGCTTTGTTTTAATGGGAGCTAGCAGAAGCGTTAAGGTTACGACATGCAATATTTCTCATCAAAAAAGCCGGGAACACCTTTAAGAAATGGCTTTGAGCACTATGTGACTTAACTTCTGAGGTCATCAGTCGCCTAGAACTTAGAACTAATTAAACCTAACTAACCCAAGGACATCACACACATCCATGCCCGAGGCAGGATTCGAACCCGCGACCGTAGCAGTCGCGCGGTTCCGGACTGCGCGCCTAGAACCGGACAGGAATGCAGCCCCTGTACATTATGCTGGCAGCGGTGGTCACGATAATGTACAGTTACAAGAAGATCGGGCTCCGAACAGCCACGTGGCACTGCCGAGAGGGAAAACCATCACGTTCGGCGTATGTTTCTGGCGTATCTTATTGCATCTGCAGCAGCCATTTGAGCAGCAGTTGGCACTGCAGTGACACAACGAACTGCTGCAAATGGGTTACATCAAGGACAGCCTCGAGCCAGGCGTTCTGTAGTGTGCATTCCACTGACTCATGATTCAACCTGTCGTGCCGCCATTCATGAACAGCTTCCAAGAGGGTCTTTTCCAAGAGGATAACGGTCGCCCGCATACCACTGTTGTAACGCAACACGCTCCACAGAGTATCGACGTGTTACCTTGACCTGCTCCATCACCAGATCTGTCTCCAGTCATCGAAGAACAACTGAAGCGTCATTCATAAACGGCATTATCCGTCCCTGTATTGACCGATCAAGTGCAACAGGCATTGAACTTCAGCCCACAAACTAACTTCCGGCACCTGTAGAACACAATGAATGCAGGTTTGCATGTTTGCATTCAACATTCTGGCGTTTAGACCGATTATTAACGTACAAGCATTTCACATTTGCAATGGTTTATTTTTTGGAAATTTGTGGTAAGATCTTATGGGACCAAACTGCTAAGGTGATATCCTTAGGTTAGTTAGGTTTAAGTAGTTCTAAGTCTAGAGGACTGATGACCTCAGATGTTAAGTCCCATAGTGCTCAGAGCCATTTGAACCATTTGAACCACGACGTCCTGCGGCTGCGTGAAAAGCATTATTCAACATGGTGGCGTTGCTTTCAGGGTTCCTCCGAGCCATGATCCGTAGGTAGTGGTCATCCACTACAGTAGTAGCCCTTGGGCGGCCTGAGGGAGGCATGTCATCGATGGTTCCTGTCTCTCTCTGTATCTCCTCCATGTCCGAATAATATTGCTTTGGTTCACTCGCGAGACGCCAGGACACTTCCCTTGTTGGGAGCCCTTCCTGGCACACAGTAGCAATGCGGACGCGATCGAACCGCAGTGTTGACCGTTTAGGCATGGTTGAACTACAGACAACACGAGCCGTGTACCTCCTTCCAGGTGGAATGACTGGAACTGATCGGCTGTCGGACCCCCTCCGTCTAATAGGCGCTGCTCATGCATGGTTGTTTACATCTTTGGGCGGGTCTGATGACATCTGTGAACAGTCAAAGGGACTGTATCTGTGATACAATATCCACAGTCAACGTCTGTCTTCAGGAGTTCTGGGAACCGGGGTCATTCAAAACTTTTTTTGATGTGTGTATTAGCGTTTCTGTAAGATAAATAAGTGGAATGTGTGGTGTCGTATACGCTCGACTGTGTGGACAGTGTACATGAGGAGCACCATGATAGCGATACGTGCTTAACAAGTAAAAGTGATATTAAAACATGTGTTGAGCTATGTAGTTCATCAACCTTGTCGGACACGGAGCCACAAATCCAGCGTCCAGTGAAACGCAGTAAAGGACATTCGTTGTCCAAGGAGCGGATACTAAACATAATTACGTACAATGAAGATCATCCGCAGCATAGTAACAAAAAAATTATGAACAGATTTCGAATCATTCTGCAGCAATATGATCGTGTAGTCCATAAGATAAACTGTGGATACTCACGGGAGGACAAGGCGCACTTGTTAAAAAACTGGTGTTTCAAGGATGCTCGATACAATTTACAGGGTGTGCACGATAGTGACCTAATACGTTATGCACATCAAACTGCGCGCGACATAGATTACAGTGACTTCAAGGGAAGTAGTGAATGGTTACATAACTTCAAACAGTGCTACAGAACTGGAAGACGTAAGATAAAAAATTTCAAATAAACCGTCAGCTTGACGATACACGGCACACTGCGAAACCGGCCCGAAAATTTGTAAATGAGATAAACTTATTCCATCGTTCAGTAAGAAATTTGTTTTCAACTCCGATCATTCGGGATTTGAAGTGGAAGTGCCTATGAAAGGAACCTGGAAATTACAGGTACCAAGAGATCTGGATCTAGATCAACTAACATCAATGCCTTAACGCATTCGCATATAATTATACTGGCTGTTAATCTCGATGATAAATTGGCTGAAAAGTTTTTTATTGTGCTGTGAGAAGCTGGAGGTGCTCTGCCCTCTACGATTGTTTTTCGTGTCCATTATCTTGCAACAGCAGTAGGGAGTATTTACGTCACAGCTAGTAAGAGTGAGAAATGGGCGTACGACAACTACAACTATGGTATGAGCACTGCTTTTGTCCAATAGATATTCAAAATAACTTGTATTTACTTTTGTGTGACATTGTCTTTGTAATATCTGGAACTACCGGAAAAATTCAACCTCTGGATGTTTGTATTTTCCGTGCCTATAATACACAATATTGCACTATCTGCGGCTACACCTTAAAGGATAGCCAGTTTAACGATAAGCCCCACGACAGATTGTTTCGCATTCGGTTGCAAGCCGTCACACTCCATTAGTTCTCATCACCGCGTTACACCACTATGATTCTATATGCATTCTTTAGGCCTGGATACCTAGTTGAACGTCCTTCTGGCTTAATGTCCTGGACGATTTGTAACTCCCAAGGAGTTCACCAACGGTCTTGATGGTGCGAACCTTTGTGATCACTGGGCGCGCCTTTTTTCATTCGGTGTTTAAGGTGCAAGTTAATGGTTTGTTTTGAACATTTCTTGAATGTCGACTATGTCCATGTTGTGAAGTGTAATACATACCTCTCATAGTAGGTTGATCTCTACATCTCCCTGACACTCATTTTCCGTTGCACTCCTGATGAACATGGCGAGTCATTAGCAGCTAATATTGTTCCTGTTATAACTGTTAACACAACGCTTTCAAAGGAGCCTTACTAAAGAGTGGCCTTGCGAGCTCGCACTCAAGATGTCCCTTTTAAGTAAAAAACTGTAAATCAGTACAACGGAAAGACCACTGGAATGTAATACAGGAAATATATAACACAGGGTAGGCGATCATAAGTACATCGACATCAGAGTCAAAAATGCTACGTATAATTCAGAAGTAACTCTAGTTTATGGGTGACGAAGAAACAATAAGGGTGTGAGGGATAAGTCATGTAGCAAACAATATAATACACTTTAGGATTATATTAAAAATAAATGGAAAGAGGTTTGCAACGGAATGGACAGGCAGATAAATTTAAAACAGAATGACAACAAGAAAAACTGAATATAGTAACATTAATACTGATTCAGAGAAGGGAACACCTTTGAAAACCTGAACTGAGTGTACAAGAAACGACAATTATATGACTAAAGTACATCGACGTACGAAGAAGGGAAGCCGTTCTGATGCATGATAGCAGAGGATAAGGTAGTTGATGCATGAAAACAAGAGATCCTTTAATGCGGGCAACGTTTATCGCACTACTCATGACAGAAGATTTTACAAGTCGGGAGGAGTTGACAATGTGTCTTTCGAGTTATTGAATGAGTAAAGGTTATAGACACTATATGTGTGTTTGATCTGTTGGAAATATTCTGTGAAACAGAGAATATACCATATGAAGAAAAGAAAATCATTTAAGGAAAGTACTTTTGTATGGAACATCATGTGAAATTTGTGAGTGCGTTAAGATTTTGTAGTAAGGACGACACAATATGTTGTCTTGTATGGAGGGTTGTCGACAGATATATAAGCGATTTCCGGGGTGCCCCAGGAAAATATTTTGAGACTCTAGCTGTTAATGTTATATATCAATGACCTGGTGAACCGTATCAAGTTACCTCAGACGTTTTGAAGATAAAGTAGCTATCTGTAATGGAGAAAGTACTGTCTGCTGCTGTCGAGATTTCAGTGTCGTGCTAAGATGGACAACTTGTTTCAAATGTTCAGTAATGTAAAATAGTGCACTTCACTAAACATAGTAAACTATGACTACGTATCAACGAGTCACAGACTGACTCGGTCAACTTATACATGGTCCAGTGACATTAGTGTGACTGTCGCCTATGTTCAACGTTAACGTACAATAACCACTCTCGTACGGCATGTGGCAGTACTGACAATGAAAGGTATATAAATCTTGTCGGGGGAGCGCAGAAAACAGTATAATCGTTGTATTAACGCAGAAAGAGTGATTTATCTGACTTCCAAAAGGGCATGATCATTGGCTTTTGGGCCAAGGGTGGAAGTATTTCCGCAACGGCTCAGTTTGTTAACTGTTCACGTGCTGTCATGGTTAAAGTATAAAGTATGCAAGTTGAGTTCAATGTGTCAACCAGCAGTTCAATCCAAGTCATCCTGTATCCTCCTACAGTTACTCAACGACGACAGTTTATCGTATACTGCGGCGGAATCAGCAAAGGGTCGTAGATTGCTACTCATCCTATCCGTCAGATCGGTTGTGTATAAAGAGAATAGCAGCGGTTCTATCACTCTTCCGTGGAGCACTCCTGATGATATCTTTGTCTCTGATGAACAGTCCTCGTCGAGGACAACGTACTGGGTTCTGTTGTTTAAAACGTCTTCCAGCCACACGCATAGCAGAAAACATAATCCGCATGCTCGCTCCTTCGCCAACAGTCTGCATTGTGGCATTGTGTCTGTAATGTCTCTTGCAGCGGTCTCTCCGCGATAACTTCAGAAATTTTATAAATTATTTAACTCAGTACATATCTCGAAATATCTCTTCTTATCTTGCCGATTCCTAAACTTTAATATACGATGATTATCAATGCAAAGTAGTTTCAAGCCCTATTATTCCATGGAGCGTGCATTTACTCCATGGAATAGCTTCTCTGCTATCTATGTTTTCTCTTATGAAAAGAATGATTCAGATCTTGCCGATTAGCCGTGAAAGAACGAAGATGTATATGTATGTATTGTTGAGCTAGTCGCCATCTTGATGAGATTCTGTATGAGAAGGAATTTAATACATGAACTAAACTAAAGTAAGTGTGTTCGCGTATTATTTAACTGATTATTATTGACAGTGTCTGCTTACTACGCTGTGTTGCACGGGATCAGTGGGGAACGTCTGATATACACTGGACGAACCTGCCGTTTTGTATGCTCAAGATATCCAGTTTATTACTTCCAATAAATAGGTTAACACGGTCTTACCAGCAGATCTTCGGTCTTCCCCGTGTGATCACCGAAAGTTAATAATTATTAAAAATGTTTTTAGGAAATCGACTGACAATTTTCGTCGCACCGAGACTTCGAAATTGCTTCACTGCCTTATGGAATTTAAGTTAAGCTCAATTTAATCAGGATAGAACAGTATTGAACTGTGTGAATGTGATAAGCCTGCTTTGTGAATGAAAATTCCAGTAATATACGCGTGTTTTTTACTATCCTGATCAGTGAAGCTAAATCAGGCCGGTGTGAGAGAGGTTTTTAAATTTTAGATCCCACAAAAATATTAAATGTCAAACACTTTCCGGAAACCTAGGAACATTATGGAATCTCCCTGTTGCCCACATCCGTGCTTCGTAGGATGTCATGCGAAAAAAGGGCCAGCTGAGTTTCACAAGCGCGATACTTCTTAAATCCCTGTTTATTTGTGGAGAGAAGCTTGTCTGTCACAAGGACAGATTTGTCAGTATCGCGCCCTTCTGTGATGACGCCACAGAAGGACGGAAAACAGCGGGGCTGCTGTGGATCAAGTTCAGATTTTGTCGAATAGTTTTGAATGGTCCCTACTGCAAAGGGGCGCGATGACATTCTTTGGGGTTACTGTCTCACGATATCCTTAGAGAAGGTTGAATCGTCCCGGGGGATGCCAGCAGTGTCAAAGGTTGTCCAAAACTTCGTCCTGTTGCTCATCGCACCGTGAACTCTCGTTTTCAACCGCGAAATGTTTGGGAATCAATGCCCCAAAGGAAGGGGTGGTTCCATGACACCCTTTATGTCGTATCATGAGGCCTTGTGTCGATTCTGTGTGGCGGTAGGCCTGAAACGTTTTCCTCGGCTACTCATAACAAAGCCACGTGATTTAAACGCTGGACATTGCAGTTCTGACCTCCACCACAGAGGCGTCAGAAGAAAGGGTGAAACGTAAGATGAGTTGTGAAGATCTTCTCATCATGCGACACGTCCAAGGTGGCGTTGGGCAGAGTTTTGGTGAAAGTTGGTGCCAATATGACGTCTTTAATCCACGGTACAGCACACGTGAACCTCTGAACTCTGGCCTGTTTTTTCTTCGCGTGTGTGTGCACCTTGCTGTCTGAAGCGTCGCCGAGCCCGAGGGTGACGTCACTGTGTGTCATGCCTTTGTACCATCACAGATGAAGGTTGTAGTCACCTTTGAGCCAAATTTCAAACTTATGCTTCTCAATGGGAGATAGTTATTGATTTTTCGAAAAAGTGATCCTTTAACTGTGTTACACAGTGTAGTTCTGTTTGGCAATCAAGCATCTTCTCATTAAGCCACGGTGACTACGTCTCCTCATCAGCTACTGCAATATGAGAAGGAGCAGGAACCACTGCAACTGTCGTGTTTGTGTTTATCTGTGTATGTGTGTGTGTGTGTGTGTGTCGACCATTACGTAGGTATACGTATGTGGACAGCTTACCACGCCAGCGGCTCTTAACGCAGGCGTGGCTGTATCTCTCTCTGCTCCACACGTGCTATGGACATCAGCGGATGTTAGAGGCAGCATTAGAGGTGATAGGAGGCGGCGTCGGAGTCGGCGGCGACGGTCACAAGCCAACATTAACTCGTGTTCAGGATTCTTGGATAGACAGAATGGGGGGAAAATAACAATTTTGTAGAGCATACGACATATTTTGTTTTATTTACCTATATACATTTTACACTCATTGTGTTGAGCAATATTTTCTTAACAGTTGTCTCCTGTAAATCCTAAATACAGTTCAACAGGAGCGACAATGTACATAAGAATTAAGACGCAAAGGAATTACAGACATTGACTGCGAGAGGGTATTGATTGAAACCAATGAGGAAAGTTGAAAATTTGTGCTGGTACAGCATTCGAACCGGGATCTCCTGCTTAGTAGGCAGATGCTCTGACCACTAAGCCTCCCAGACACCATGGTCATTACAGCTACATGAACGACCCTAGCACGCCTCCTGAAGAATTAAGAGACAAAGGAATTACAGATGTTGACTACGAGAGGGTATTGATTGAAACCAATGGAGAAAGTTGAAAATTTGTGCTGCATGAACGACCCTAGCACGCCTTCTGTCAGACCCAAATTCTCAACTTATCCACACACTACTTGTGTAGTGCCCCTTCCCCATCATCGTCATTACTCGCGTCATTTCGCTGATTCTGTAAGAGTTCGAGCCTGGTGTGCATCTGCATTTAAGAGATCATTAATCATCTCACCCTAATTAAACATTCTTTTGGAATGTCCTAAAGAACAGACACCACATATATATACACAAGAATTGCTTCTGTGAATTCAATTTCAACAGGCTTAATACTTATAGGGTCCCAATTTGTACACTTTGGCACTGGGGAATACATGCATATATAACTCTGTCCGAACAGGCTTCGAAAGGCTCAACGGTACCGACCGACCGCCGTTTCATCCTCAGCCGATATGCCTCACTGGATGCTGATACGGAAGGGCATATGGTCAGCAAACCGCACTCCTGAACATTGTCAGTTTTTGTGACTGGAGCTGGTACTACTCAGTCTAGTAGCTCATCAATCGGCCTGTGAAGTCCTGAGTGTACCCCGCTTGCCAACAGTGCTTGGCAGACCAAGACATACACTTATCCAAGTGTTAACCAAGCCCGACAGCACTTAACTTTGGTGATCTGATGGGAGTCACTTTTACCATTGCGGCAAGGCACACATACATACACTACTCTAACTGCTTCTTATTTACTGTTCTCATGCAAATGGTTCATAAAGTCATGGTATGCACTTTTGACATACGCATGCAAATGGGTAAGTCTGTCTGTGGTGATCATTAAGGCACAGTGTAAATTGTACGTATTAAGAACACTCGATATTTTATGTACATGCATGAGACCCTGAAGGTAATTCATGTACAGCTTCCTTGTGCATATTTGCTGTTGACACTTGCCTCCCACACATATGGATGTTGACTGGTGTATTGGATGGCTCACAATCCTTCATCATCTTCTTCTCTATGTAGTGCACCGTGTTACACACATAGTCCCATTAAAGTCATTGTCAAGTGCTAGGCCTACATTCACTTATTTAAACACACTTGCAGTCAAATTATATACATTGATGAACAGTGGTATTGTGCTGGCACTTAACTGATGTTGGTGAGCTGAGGAATTTCTGGTAGAGGCTGCCGCAGTTATACTGGTGATACAGAATAGTTAATCTGCAGGTCCAATAAATCAAGAAGACTGCCTGTGAATTGTTGCTGCTGTGGTGGTACAGACAAACGTACTGGTAAGTCAAACACATAAGTGTCCCGGTCCAGAAGTTCTGCTAGTACCATACAGTCGCCTTACATGAAGCCCTATGAGCAACGTCAGTGCCACTGTGGACAATAGCATACTGCAGCCAGAGAGAGGAGTCGAAAGGCGCATTTCACAGTAGAGCCACGCTTCCCCACCAGCCGTGCACTAGGTCAAGATTGCAGGGCATGATGCATTTTTGTAAAAATTAACAAAACATAAATGTATGCCAATATATTCATAAATGATTAATAACAACAATAATAATTAATGGACAATACTTACTTTCAAATCTGACTATCTTATTCTTCATGGTGGTCTTTTTAGTATGGCATAGAGCACACGTATTAGGGGACTCAGGCAAGCAGATTCTTACAGTATAAAGGGGGGTAGGGGAGAACTCGATTGCTATTGGACCAGAGAATTCCTGCCATTTCTAAGCCTTCCTGTTTGTCCAGAGAGAAATGGGATGGAGGGGGTACAGGAAGGGAAGGGGGAGGGGTGTGTAGGTAGAAAATGTAGCCTGATACTCAAGCTCAAGGCCATCTAGAGCTGACAGTGCCTCAGGTGCATGGGCAGTCCTGTGGTGGGAGAGGATGGAACGTACCACATACAAGCTTGGAGGGGGGGGGGGGGGGGGAAGGGGGGTGACATTGAATATACCTCGCACAATTGCCTCAGACATAACATGATATCACCTCTCAAGGTCGTATAGTATGCCCATTTGCAATCAGATGTAACCTCACATCAGAAGTGTAGTCTGATACTCAAGGTCAATGTCACTTAGAACGCACATTGAATAACTACTATACCGCACTGACATTGTATTTGAACAGTACAGGATTGTTTTTCCTACAGAAATTCCGTCTGTCAATCTGTATCCTTCTACAGTCATTCGAAGATTACACTTCGCTGTATACTATAGCGTCATCAAAAACTAGTTTGATAGTTTTCACATTTTTGTTCTTGCTTTCTTTTGTAGTACATATACATCTGCACTCTGCAAACTACTGTCAAATTCATGCCAGAAGGTACTTCCCATTGTACCAAGTATTAGCGTTTGTTCCTGTTCGATTTGCTTATGGAGTTAGAGAAGAATGACTTCTTGAATGCTTCTGTGTGTGCTGTAATTGGTCCACTCTTGTCTTCGCAGTCCCTATGGGAACAACACATAGAAACTTTCTGGTATATTCCTAGACTGCTCAATTTAGTAGTTGAAACTCAGAAGCACCATTTCAAGAGACAGTTTGCACTTATCTTCAAACGTCTGCTAGTTGTGGTTTTTCAGCATCTATGGACTCTCTCCCATGGGTTGAACAAATCTGTGATGATTTGTGCACTCCTTCTGAGGATACGTTTAGTGTCACCAGAGCGTCCTATCTGGTACAGGTCCCTCACACTCGAGCAACGTTCTGAGGACTGATTGGGTTTTCCGACTACCCTCTTACCTGCTTTACCTACGAGTGAGCTGATGTTATCGTTTGATTTAATATTCATATTTTAACAGGAAATTGCTAACCGCTTAAGAACGTCTACATGCGCATTCATGCTTTAAAAACCACGGTGAAATCCATAGCAGGGGGTCCTTCTCATTGTACCAATTACAGTATTACGTTTTCTTTCCGTTCCATTCATATATGAAGTACGCGGCGAATGATTGTTTAAAGTCCTCTGTCCTTGCGATCCGTGCTGGAGCGATACGCCGTGGGTCGCAGTGCATTTCTAGAGTCATCACTTAAAGCTTGTTCTTGAAACTTATGCTCAGATGACACTCTTCCATGAATCAAACAAACCTGTAACCATTAATTCTGCCATTCTCTGTATACGTTCAATATCCCTGTTCGACCAATTTGGTACAAGTTCCACACAATGTAGCAATATTCTAGGCTGGGTCACGTGAGTGCTTTATAAACAATCTTCTCTGTAGAGTGATTATATTTCCCCAGTATTCTACCAATGAACTGAATCTGCCACCTCCTGTATCTACGACTGAGCTTCTGTGACCTTTCCATTTCATACCCATACGAATTGCTACAGGCAGTGATTCCACACTGTCCAGTCACATTAATTTGACCACCTGCCAGCTGCCGAAATGTTTCCCAAGGAGAGATGCGTACTTGTCTTGATCCATTGTACCTTCCAGAATGATGAGGTCACCCAAGAATTGCCATGAAAAGATCCCCCAAACCATAAAGCTCCATCCTCCGGCCTGGACCATTTCGACGATTGTTGCAGGGTTTCTACTTTCAGACAATTCACGCTGTACACGCCAACAGCCATCTATCCCAAGGAGAATAAGACACGTTTCATCTGGAAAG